>NC_058339.1:57044909-57347939 GCF_905475395.1 Chrysoperla carnea
TAAAAACAGGATATTATTGTGAGTGAAGAAAATTTCTTTAGGTACTGTGAAAACACTATAATGAATACCGAAAAAAAGGATGTACGTATTTATGTACGCTCGTAAGAAGTTACAATTCTTTTGATGACACTAAATCTATCATTTATTTATCCTTGTCTATTCAATTGTAAGTAATATTTCGTTTATCGAATAACTTCATCCTTCATGGTGTTAAAAAATTGTTAATTAACCAAAACATGTAGTTTTCGCGTCACCCTGTACGCGCGAATAGTAAAAACTTCATTGAAATTTATGATACAACTATACAAATCCTTGGACAAATTAATATATTATAAAATTCTTAGGACATTTCTATCAATATTCGGTAATACATTATCATGGTTAATATTCAAAAAGTGTCAGCGGAAGAGTATACGAAATTTGATCATCCTTCTTTCCACATCTGTTGAGCTTGTTTTCAATACTCAATGCAATCTTGGCAAATAGCTTAATAGATATTTTTACCGATTCGCTTTTCAAACAGCACTGTTTGACAAAGATTGGAGATATATTATTTATTTGAACAGTTTTTTGACGTACTGCCCGAAACAAAGAATGGTATAAATTATTCGAGGACGTGTGATGGTTTCTTATCCGGTTTACTCAAGCGAGCTCTGAGCAGATATGAAACCTTAATTATCAAAGTTTCATTTTATTCACAGATTAGTTTTTAATTTAAAAAAATTATAATCTGTGATTTTATTAGTGTTCTTCGAATGAAAAATATATGAAAGAATCAATAATGCCATCTAACATTTACTATAAGAAATGTGTATACATAATAGAACTTTTGTCTCTGCTTCATGAAGTAGACGCGCTAAAAGGATGCGAATTCATCTATTTTCTAGATAGATGTCGAATAATTAATGAATGATGTTAATTCCATGATACCTTTGTTTATATTTCGTCAGAATGCAGTGTCTCTACGTTAGAAAGGTTTCATTCATTTCATATAAGTCTATTAACCTTGAATGTTTTATTCTCAGTTTGTTCTTTATAACCTTCATGGTTTGTAGAATAAATCCATAATAATCCATAATTATACAAGAGAGACTATATCAGTAAAACTTTACCGATATATTCTCTGTTATACAACTAGTGCGTTAAATTGTCAATTGAATACGAGAGTGGAGTTACGAATGTACCAGTCCTCTTTTTCTGCACTATTTGTTGCACGGAAAACTGAAGAAAAATTTGCGTTAAACACTCGTAGTATAAAATCAAATTGGACATAAATTTTATTTTTTCAATTAAGAGAGCAGAAATTAACAATCCAGCACACAACCACCGTATAACTCACAAAGTGCTATAAACCATAACTTTATCTGGCAAATTGTTTTATACTTCTCCAAACCACCCTTATAATACAAATCAGGAAAAGAGGAGCTATATTTCATAAACACGTCAACTAAACAAAGTTTTGGTTTATTTGGTAACCATAATCTGCCTGGGTGGTTCTGTTAATTTCGTCAAATAATACAAATATATTCTACCACTTTATTGTTTATTGTAAGTTTCTTAAGAGAGAAAATTTCAATTTTTACGGTATATTTGATTACCTTTAATTCTGGAAATCAAATCTAGCTATTCCCCAAGAAATAAAAAAAAAATGTCACAAATATAAATGGCATAGGATAAATAAAACAAGCAATTTATTCATATTATTATGCAAAAAGAAAGCACAAGTATTTTTATTTTATATTTTAAAATGTAAAATAAAGATAAAAACAAATAGTAATTTACAAAATGGAGCAGCTATATACAAAATATACTAAAGTAATAATAATATCAACGTCAATTATATCGAATGAAGAAAAAAGAAAAAAAATCTTCATTTTATATTTTATATATCACAAATTTAAGATATTTTTGACTAAAAAATTTTATAATTTAAAAAAAAAAATATATCAGAAACTAAAAATATTCGAAAAATAAATTACGACTATTTTATATATTTACAATTAAATCTTAAATTCTGTATACAATTGTAAATTACAAAATTAAAAAAGAAGAAACAGATTCCTTAGGATTATTATGCCTCGTTCCTGTGATTCAAGACTCCAAGCACTTTTTTCCAGTAGAACTAATATCAATAAAATCGAGCAACAGTGTTTTTTAAATAAAACTTTTAATTTGGCAGATCTAAATACCCTTCTATTTATTTTTTACTTTTTTGTACACATTCGACTATCTCCTTAATTTTGATTCACTGTTTTGTTAGGAGTCTGGTAAGAGATATTTATAATGATTTCATCTTAATTTGAATGAATAATGACAACCTTAAAATAATAAGGATATGCTAAGCAGCAAACGATTTTTCCTGTCGCGTCTAAGAACTATATAATTTTTATATCACAAAATCCAAGAAGTCATAGCTACCTTTAAGCGTAATATTTATTTTATTAAATATACTTATAGAAGTTACAGACTCTTTGTTTTAAAATATTTTCGTGAAAGCTGGAGCTACCGTATTATTTTTTTGTGGCTTGGATTATTATTTATTTTGAAAAAAACTTTAATATTTAGAAATTTCCTTCAAAATATTCATTATTATTTTAATGTTCGGAACAAAAATATGCTGAAAAGTACGCTTGGTACAAAAAAACGAATCAAAATTGCTTATTATAAGGAAAAAAGAGACAAATTGAATATTTCCAAATATTTTAAAAATTATCATGTTTGTACAATAAATTTTCTAAGCTTGCTTAATAATAAAAATATTTTATCAAAAGGTTATAATTTTCTAACTTTCATTCCTTAAAAATAAAAATTCATGGTTCAAATCAAGATAATTTTTCAGAATGTGTTTAATATAATAAACTCAGTTTTGCTTTTTTAGAAATGGGATACTATGGCAATGATTAGATTTTCTTTTTGAAGATTTCTTATTAACAAGAAATACAATGTTACATTTTATTGCCTGCGTTGAAGCCACTTATCACCAACCCCCTAACTAAGCCAAGAATCACACATTCAATAACTAGTGACTATCATCTCGAACCACAGAAACACGATTTTAAAAAGGTAATTGTCATATGACTTGTCGTTTTTCATAAAATATTATTGTTTGAGTTCCTTAATTAAAATCATTACGCTATATACTTTAACTACTATATAAAAATTTTAGTCATTGGTTTGCACTGATGCAGTGCAGAGGAATTTTAAGAAATTGTAAAATATGCTTGGTTTTTAATAGAGCTAGCAATAGATATTCTTTACTCAATTCTTACGACACGACACTACCTTATACTTTGATTTTGTATCAATGAATTATGAAATAAAATTATCAATTTTGAATGTATAACTTGTAACGTTTAGGTACCAGTAATATTTTTTTATAATTACAATGTGCAATATTTGAGAGAAGCTAAGAATAAATAATTCATAGAAATTTGATTTAATATGAAAAAGAAAAAAAATAAATAAATTTTTATTTAAAAAACATTTATGGTATATCTTCTAAAACTTAAAGAGATACTAAGAATTTTTAAAAACGCCATGGAAGGGAATAATTTATTTATGTGTATAACATATTCTTTGTTGTTTTTAAATTCTACTTATAATCTAATCGAATAACATTAAATTTGCAGGTAGCGGTTTCTGATCAGTCTGTGATGATGCAAGTTGAATGTGTCGGCACCATTTTTCGGCTTTCGCTTTTGTACCGGCTCGGAATTTATATACATTTCCTAAAAATAAATATAAATATTAAGTAAATATTTTTTTATTAATGGCATCTTGAATATCGTCACGATACTTACTTTTTTGTGGATCCAATAGTTGGAATAGATCTGGTTGTAAAGCATTTTCACCCATAACCGCTGTCCAACCTACAATATCAACCATTTTACATGGTTCCCGTTTAAAATCGGATCGTGAATTTCTACAAATCAAAAATTCCGTTAAAAATGTTAGTAAGAAAAGAATTATTTAGTTTTAGTACTTACCCTTTAAAACTTTTTGGAGAAAAATATACAAGTGATGAAGCCCATATTTGTATCCAATATCTTTGCCATGAAGATACTGTGGGCTTTTTATTTTCTTTTAACACAGTTTTTCGACGAACACAACCTTGCATAGACGTTTCGCTGCCATCCTCCGATAAATCATCGTCATCAAGTGACTGAAGTAATAAATTACATTGATCCTCACTGGCAAACGATGGTACACGGGATATAGTAGCTATTGAAGATGTCTCACCAATACTATCTGTTTCAATTGATAATGTTTCTTCCATAACAGAATCATCCAACAAATGTATGGTTTTGGGACAACCATCTTTTAGATCAACCGAAACTTGCTGTTGATGACATTTATGAAAAATACTGAAAAAATACAATAAAAATATTAGTATTATTCATGAAATATAATTTTCAATTTATTACACATATTAGGCATACAAAATAAAAATTTTGTTTTAAAAAGCAATTTCTTACAAAAGTGCTGTACAAAAAAGGGCATGCCATTGATTTTATGAATATGTAAAAATGAATATGAATGAACCATGGATAAAATACGGAGAAAATACTTAATGTGTTAGTAGACTCGTAATTAACCATTGATTTAATTAAAGGATTTAATTAAATAGTAAGTTATGAGAGACTTTGTGTTTATTATTTAGAAAATACAATAGGGGATCGGACTCAAGTGAAGTTGGTTTATAAAAATTCTTTACTAGTATGCAAGATATGAACGTTTAAAATTCCTAACTAAACAAAGAGGGAGATACCCACTAGTGACGTCATACGTGGGTATCGCCATACAGATTCTATTATAAAACTTTGTTTTGCTAAAAGTAGATAGGCAAGCTTTGAATGCAATCTTTGATTGCTTATAACTTCTTCGTATTTTAATCAATTTTAATTTCACTTTCAAATTTTGTCATGGTATCCAGTCTAATTTTACATTTTTATGGATAATATGGCCAATTCGACATCAGAATTATCCCCTATTCGAATAATTTTTAATTATTTATTTAAAAAACTACACTTCCAGCCAAAAATCAAATTACGGACAAAAAATAAGAACCAACCAACTGTAAATTTCCTGAAATTGGTTAAAACTGTTCACCAGGTAAGCGGTATTACTACAAGTAGATAAAACATACCCACAAAATGTCAATTGTTACATCCGTATTTTACCCATTTTTAGATACAAATAAATAAAAATAATTTTTATATTATGTAATTTGTTAAATATTGTTATTGATTATCCTAAAAGAAAATGATTTAATGTAAAATATTTACAAACATGAAGGGAAATAAAACCGTGCGAATTTTCATGTTCTTTGGAATCAATATTTTTATTTCAAACCAAATAAAAAATCATGCCAAAAAATAATGAAAAATATATTAGTACAAGATAAGGACGAAACTACCGATGTGTTTTTCGTGCATATCAGGAGGAGAACAAATTTATAACGGCTAAAAAAAATTATTTTTTCTGATTTTGATGTAACTAACTTTAACTAACTGCAACATTCTTTAATGTTGGATATATCTCTAGTATTTGTCAAAAACAAGCTTTTTAATACATCGTATCTGACGACTATAAACTTCCAGTAGGTACATAAGCTTAAAAGTTAAGCAAAAAAAAATTATATATAAATTTATTCAATTCACAATGAGATTTCCTAGAAAAAAATAAAGACGGTTTTCTTTTACTAATCACAGCTTATTAGAATTGAACTCACTCCTTAAAGCCTCGTCTTACTTCTTTCCCCCACTTTAATTTTAAAAGTTTGAAAAATACAAAACAGACAATATAAATTATATCTGTTTTCAAATGATATGACTAATCCATACTACTGTCATCAATTGAGCAAATAAAAATTAGAAAACAAAAACTAATTTATAAATTTCACAATTAAAAATAATTTAGAAAAAAAAGCAATAATTTCTAAAATTAAAAAAAAAAATCGTAGAGTAATAATTCCAAAATATAATATTTACAATTTGTACTGAACAATCATGCGATGCCAACCAATATGATTATTAGATATTTTTAATTACGTAATGGACGGTTAAAATTTGCGATATACAGAGAGATAACTCACCCACCACAGGTTGGGGCGATACCAATTGTGCCACAAGGTCCCACCTGTTTATGAAAGTTTCGTGGAAGACTTGTACTACGGAATCTGAAGTAGAGTATATACAAAATGTTTTTGAATACCGTGTTTGTTCATATTTTTATTACAAAATTTAACAAAATATTTCCCTCATTTAAAAACTCTTGAAGAATAAATTAAAAAATCTGCATATTGAAAAAGTAATTGTTGTATGTCCTGTAGAACTTACCAAATTGAGTATGATGATAAAATGTATACAAAAATGTTAAAAACAATAATTGTTATGAATAAAAAATTTGCAAAACACAAAAAAGAATTTTCTTTGAACAAAAATCATTTAAAAAAAATTTTCAACTCACTTAGATCCCAAGCTACGACTTTTCCGATGTCCAGGTATAAATTTTGCGCTTTGTGATACTGCATTATGTAATCGTAATGATCCACATGAAGCTTTTGCAGGTGACAAATTTAACGACGCAATGGCGGATGTATCGACTACAGTTGCTTTTGGTGGTATTGATTCTTTGGAACTGCAACTGGAGGAGCTCACAGGTGATGGTGGTTCTAACTTTTTTGATAATCTGAAGATGAAAATGTAATCAATAATTTAGAATTTAGATTTCAATTAAAAATTTTGATTTGTTTTAGATATCACGAAATTGAACAAAAAGAAAGGAAATCATTTAAAGTTGAATTTATACGACCCTAAGCAAATTCGAAAACAACTGTGTTTAGTACGGGCTAGCTAAGTGATTAATAACAAGGCAACATGAGTCCATTGTAACAAAATTCTTACTCTAATGTTTTTAAGAAAAAGTTTTTGAAAAATCTCTACATTTAGCCACCTCCGGTGTGTTTTTAGACTAATTGGAAGATAATTTTTTAGATGAGACTTCGAAAAATCATTTCTATTTTCATTTCTTAAAAGTAATTATTTTTCTAAATTACCGTATACATTTAATTATAAAAAAAATTACATTCCCTAAATAGGAGGAAGAATTAATGAGCTGTTTAAAAATGCAAACATCTTCGATTTTAATTTTACGTTAATATAATTGACTAATTATTTTAAACTGAAACAATTAATTGAGTACAATAATTAAAATTGCATTTGAATTTATTTTTAGAAATTTATTATAATTGAATTGATTGTTAAAAATTTAAACAATTTTTAATAATTTTTTTTAATAAATTACGTGTAGAGTGAGCCAATTTTCATTGTATTTCCTCATTAATCATAAATGTTATTATCAATTGACTTTATTACATTGTTTATAAATGGTTTCGTCATTTTATTAGGTACATGTGTAATTTTTTAATTTCATATAAATTCAATAAAAACCAATTATTTAAATATATTTTACAATGAGCCCACTTGTTAAAGTACTATTTAAAGAGTAGTAAGTAAATTTCTCTAATTTTATATCCGTAATAACTTTTAATTTTAGAAAACTAATTTCTTTTAAAAACGGGTTCCTAAGCTTCCCAACTCGAATTATTTCCGCCAGCCCCAGATATAATAAATATACTGAAATATAAACTTACTTGTATTGATCATCTTCAACAAATTTTTGCAATTCCTCAATATAACGAATGGATTTTAAATATTGTTGTATATGTGGCAAGATTGGCAAATGTGAATAATCGGAATTTTGATAATTTGATATGACACGTAGTATATTGTTCATTTTCAATAAACGTTGCTGGGATTCGAGACCACCTGAATGTGGATGTGCCATATCAATATAAACTAAATCTGTTAAGAATAGACCTAGAAAACAATTAATAAATTTTAAAACTACAAAAATCTACCCAAATGTATATTGTGGTATATTCTAAGGCAGTTAATCAATTCGATGTTTTGGATCTATCGATACTTTCATGGTTTTGTCAAGAAATATGCATTTATTTATGTATTTTAAATCTATTTACAAAAGCAAGGTAAGTTTAGTTTTCATAATTTTTTCTTTATGACAAAAAGAAAATACCAGTAATCAAAATCAATTTTAATCAGCAATATTTAAATTAAATGCTTGTTTCTGGAGACTCTCAGAAAATCAATTTTTTTCTCTGGAAGACTTGGAGCATCTTTGATTTTTTGTAAACGCCAGTTTGTTTTTATTAGTCTTTCTTTGAAGCCAAAGCGGAACTTCAGATCAACAAGATTTTTGCAAACAAAGAGAGTAGTAACATATATAGCTTTTTATTCCGAAAAATATCCCATTCCTACGAGATATGTATTATATTTTGAAAAAGTACACAAAATGATGAACAATTTAGAATTAATCGTTCTAAATTGCTAAGTGCTATGTTTTGTGTATAGCACGACTATTGAAATTTTTATTTCTCCGTATAACCATGCAAGCGAAGTCCCAGGTAAACGCTAGCGTTATCTTGAATAAATTTGAATTATTTAAAAACTTACCTAAATATGGTACACAAGGTAATTTCAAACTTTCCATATGTTCCCTTAAATTTGACCAATTATTATTATCTGAAAATACTTCGGCTAGTCTTTCAAATGTTTGTTTATCTTTCTTAGATAAATTACCCCATGTTTTATTAAGTCTAAAACAAAAGAAAACAAATTGACTAAATAATTATAAAAGGTTTTCCATCAAGAGTGCTAGAACTTTACACTTAAATTAAGCTACCTGTGTATAAGATATAAGATATAATATAAATTTATTTTTATTTGAAAGAGTTTTTTAAGGCAGTTTATGAGATACATGATACGAGCCGAATGTAGCCGACAGCTTCGTTGAAAGGCGCGTATGCGAAAAATACAATTCCATCGATGGCATTGTTTATGGACAGTTTTAAGATCAAGTCTCACGTTTCTTCGGCATTCGCATGTTGTTGAATTATTTATTGAACCACTTTGACTTAATATAAAATTTCTTATCAAACGATGAATAGTCGACTTATTTTGACTTGGTAAGTTGCTTGAACATTTTAATAAGAAAGTTCAATAATTTTCATGCGTTGTTCAATATTGCATGTATTGCTACATGATGATTTTCCTAATACTAATTACATCGCTTTGTCCAGAGGACCTGCGGTTGTTATTTGGCTGGTATCATATATCACACAAATTTTTTAATTTAATTTTAAAGTTCAATCATTTTTAATGGAAAACCCTGTACATAATAAAGTGATATAATCATTGCCAAATGAAGTGTAAAATTATGATAAAATGAAAAGCAATATAATTATTATTTTCACAGTTTATTGAACTGAATTTTACAAAATAATAATAAAGGAATATTTACCTATAAATAGAAGCACTTTGTAATGCTGATATAACAGCAAATAATGAATGTAAATTATTCAAATCGTACAATTTTTTAGCAATTCGAATAAAATGTATCAGTATTTCTGAACGTTGTTTTGGTGTGTTACCGGATAATATTTCTTGTACTGTCCAAAAACTGACCTGTTGAATAAATTAATATTTGATTAATGGCGATAAATTAATAGTCCAATAAAATGAAGAATTAAACTACCATCAAAACAGAAGTCTGCATTTTTGAATATAAATTCGTTTGACATAAATTTGAAGTATACATAGTTTAAAAATATTCAATTCTATTAAGGGGGTAGAAAAACATTAAAAACTACCCCCAAAATCACTTAAAATCATTTCTAATCACTTTTGACGTATTTGCAATAGAAACCGAGATATTTGAAAACAAAAAATATCTTTCAGATATCTTTCATAATATTTGACACCGAATTGTTCATTGCCATAGAACTGAAAATCATAATTTTGGAGGGTTTTTTCGATTTCCCGGGGAGAAATCATGAGCTTTAATTTAGAATTTTTTGTTATTGCAAATACGTCAAAATTGATTAGAAATGATTTTATAGAAAATTTTGATATGTACATTTTTTATTCAAAACTTTTTTTCATATCTTCGTATGTTTTGGAGATATTTTCAAAAAAGTGATTTTGTGGGTAGTTTTTAGTGTTAGCTCCCTTAATAGAATTCAATATTTTTTAACTATGTATACTTCAAATTTATGTCAAAACGAATTTATATTCAAAAATGCAGGCATGCTTCCATTTTGATGTTAGTTTAAATCTTCATTTTATTGGACTATAATTCCAAGTAATATTTTAAAACGTAATAAAATTAATATCAGATGAAATTGTGTAACAAAAGTTTGAACTTATAAATGTCTGATTGCTACCTTTGTTCACAGTATTTTGGCTTTTGAAATTTTTCCGTATCTTAATAATTTTAAGTGTTGTATGATTAAAAAGACCGTATTTTTGAGACATCCTGTACAATTATTTTTTGTACAGCGCGTAAGTTAAATTACTTTTTTAGTAAATGAAAAATTTAAATTTACATGATTAAATCGTCGAGTGAATGCAACTACATTTGGTGCAATGACTAGTTTATTTTTTTTATTCCAACCACAACTCGTTAATTCTTCTGGTTCAATTGCCGTAAACGGAACTAAATCCAGTAGTGTCAACTGACTAGCAAAGTCTTCAGCAGGCACACGTAACGCATCCAATACGACTTGATCACATCCACGTGTTGTAGCGGATGCATGGTTCGGTAAACTTTGTGACTTGGATTGTGCATTTGGTGAACATCTAAAAAAAGCAACAAATTATATTTTAAAATAAATGCAACTTCCTGTAGTTTTAATTTTATCAATTTAATCTACTAGATTATACTTTAAAAAAAATAACTTTCATAATGAAGGGTTAAATGTTTTAAATTTATTAAGTAACGCATGGTCTTTTTACTTCTTTTACGCTGTTTTCTAAATTTTATTCAGTAAGCCAATCAACAGACAAACTTTTAATGTAACTGATATAATCTTAAGAAAAATATATGAAAATTCTTTCAGTCAAACCTGGGTAAGTGAGAACTGGATAAGTGAAAAAACTCTATAAGTGGGAGTAATAGAAAGGACCCGTCATTTTAAGCTCCCAAAACCTCTATTAGCGAGAAACAGAAGCCCCTGTAAGAGAGTCGTTTTTCCCTCATGGACCTCCGTAAGTGAGACTGCTACTTATCTATACCCCTATAAGAGAGAAACGCTACCCATGTACTTGCATTAGAGAGAAACTCGCGAGAATGAGATTGTGCTCCCTTGAACTCTCCCTTATCAAGTTTTGACTGTAATCGGTCAGTACCCCCCCCCCCCATTTTCAGAACTGATTTAGACTTAGTCCAACTTAATATTTAAAAAAAATCAGGCCTTTATCCAAAATTGCCCAGGCGCTCGTACATCCTTAAAATTTCAAAGTTTTCTTCTATTTCTTAATATGAAGCAAAGTGAGCTTTTCATTGAATCTGAAATTTCAGGTCGAAGTTAGTGTATGTGTCAGACACACACAGGTTTCGATTAAATACTTTCTACTTGTACATACCCCCTTCACCAAAAGATATAGTCATCTTGTTATTATTAGTTGGCTGTACTGATCTCAAGAAAATGGATCATTGAAAGATAAATATAAATTTAGCTTGCTTTTACTAACCCATAATTGAGGTAACCGGTGATTGCTGGTGGAGTTGGGCTTGAAAATGAATGTGACTGTTTTTCCTTTTTATGTATTTTATTTTCTGATAACATTCCAGTTGATGATGCCATAATTTTGGTGGATGTACAATGTTTTGCTTTGGAATCACGTTTCTTTTGCAATAGTGGAAGTCCATTATTATCTTGTTTAGTAGACAATGACAGTGAATCTGAGTTATCTGTATCACTGCCTGGTGATTTATTTTGATAACAAAGATCTTCAGGTATCTGTAACAAAAGACAAACAAAAATTTAATAACCAGAGTATAATAACCAATTTAATAAACTTGAAAGCAGAAACTAAATTAAACCAAGCAATTGCGTTAAATTACATAATTGTTGTAAAAAAGGCATGGAAACTAAAATAAACAAACCTAGGGATTATAAAATTTCGTAATTAATCGTAAAAATTTTTCGAGTCACTGATGTAAATATAGTAAAAACAAATAATGTAAATATAGTACAAAACCATTATGAAAAAATGTCGCGAAATCCTGCAGGAAAATGCTTGTGGAAACTTCAAAATAAATTGAAGAATAATTTAGGGGCGCTTTTAAGAAATTTAAGAATGGTTACTCGCTACATCACACATCACGGTCAAATATTCCAATAGAGTCTATTTTTTTGAAGTAAGGCGTGCACCTTTTGTTTCGTTATTATTTTTTTAAAATTATTTCTTAGTACTAGAGGAGGCGCTAGATAGAGTTGAGTGTGTTATTTTCATTTATTTTTAGCTTTGAAAATAACTTTTCTAGAGTTTTTCAAAAACTGTAAATAACTCAAAAACGGTTTAACGTAAAATTACCAAAAAAAACCTCGAATAGCTTTATTTGATTCAAAAAATTGACATTTGACATTTTCTGTAAAGGAGAAGGGATATAAAAAATTTGGATCAATAGGGTTGCCGGCAACATCCGGATTTTCTGACAGAGAATCAATTGAAAAAATGCGATCCTCGATTTTTGCACACTCAACTCTAACTAGCGCCTGCTCTATATGGGGTCTAGTCTATTTTAAATTATAGCATTTTCAAATTTACATCATAGTCAAGAAAATATTAATGTAATAAAAAAAGTTTCTTTCAGCGTTTACTCTATTTACTATTATTAAACTTTTGGTTCGTATATTAATGATGTAAAAATGTAAATTGATGTTATTAACGTCTTCTGAAGTAATTTTTTTGTAAAGTTATATCATATTTAAAACATTATATATCACACGTAGATAATATAAAAAGAAAACTAACACGTTACTCAAGTTCATAAATTATGACCACATGGCCAACAACGTAAACGTAATTAATTTGCCACGGTCGACTAATAAAAAATTATATAGAAATTATCGGTCAAGACACATTTTTTTTAAACGATGACTTGTAGGATTCGAAAACATAATTTTTCAAATAGTTATTTATTATTAGTGATGTTTTAGTATTATCAATTATGTTTCATTATTTTCTTATTAAATGAATGAAACATATAGTCGCAACACTCATTTTGAAACCAGTCAATTTTCATTGCAAACAAACATTTCATTTATTTTTGTGCTTACGTCAGTATTCAACTTGATAATGTTTACTACCCCTAACCCTATAGATTATAAAGGTGAAAGTAAGGATATTTGTTTGTTTGTGTGTTTATTACGATTTCACGCAAAAACTAATGCGTGGATTTGAATGAAACTTAACAATAATATAGCTCATAGATCAGAATAACACATGAGCTATAATTTATAAAGATATATTAAATAAAAAATTAAATTAAATCTGACATTTTACTACACCATTTATGAATCATAAATTTAAGACTTTTGTAAAAATAGTAAATGTAAAACAATTCATAGCCATCTTTTGTGATACATTTTATACAGTGTATATACATTTTACCTGTGTAAAACAATCCCTACCATTATTTCGAGAGTTATAGAAGGGGATAAGTGAGAGCAAAGAAGGTGAAGGCTATAACGACTGAAGGACGGGTATTAAGCTAGTTTTTTGATAAATCTACACACTAACTGAAAAACGCACATTTTTACTTGAGAACAAAGTCTGGTAGCATTTTGAAACGAAAAAATTTCTAATATTGAGTATCCAATTATTATATATTACTATAAAGTAGAAACCCGCTGAAAAGTTAACTCTTAATATCATGGGGTATTATATTTTTATTTAAAAAAACAGGCTTCCTTAAAAGTTAGGCGAGTGTAGTTACGGAAAGGTAAGTCTTATTGGGAGGTTTAAATTTCGAATTCCGGCAATCGTAAGTATTATTCTTTAAATGCATATTTCCTTTATTATGGGCTTTTCCAAACGAATTTTCACCATTAGAAAACATATCTATAAGGAAATAGCTTTTGGATAGCTTTTCTTTCATATTTTTGGAATCGTACGTTGGAATTTCAAAAATATTATGTATTCACGATAAATATTATTTATCAATTAAAATAATTTCACTTTTCAGTGTAAAAAGTATAATTCTGATGTACTTTGAAAGTATTACATTAATAAATATAGTAGATATACAAAGTGATTATTGTATTAATTATCAATTATTACAATACACTTCATGTAATTGACAATTATAGATTGTAACAGGTGGTAAAAGAAATTATAATTATGAATACCATCCATATATGTTACTTTTATGTAACAGTATCATTAATATAATAACTCAACACATTATAGATTGTAATATGTATAGTAAGATATCAATAAGCAGTGGCGTAGCTATCATAGGGCTAGGTGGTGTAGTGGACACAGCCCCGAAAGAAATTTATGAGGAATTATTTGACTTATTATATGGCCAAGGAATCACTAACTAATGATAGGTAAGTACATTGATAATTAATAGACTATTAAAAATTTGTTGGAGTGTTGGACTTAAACATAAAAAATTCTTACTAAAGTATCTTTTTTGGTTTTTTTAAATTTGATTTTACAAAACGGTTTCCAAAATTCTGAAGAAAACTATTTGACCTATCGACTCTTTTCGGTACTTGCTGAAAATAACCAAAACCAGTCCCCAAATGCCCAAAATCTACCCAAAATAATAATATATTGCCATTTTTGTATTAATGTTTGTCAAAAACATTTTTGCTTTATTTCACAAACAAAAACATTTATTTATTTATAAACATGATGAATATATTATGCTTTTTTAAATTAAACTAAATTTGACATTTAGGAACTTTCGGGACTTTTGACATTTAGGGACATTTAAGACGAGATTACTAAGAAAATTTTTTTTGATTTTTTTGTTTCTGACCATCGATTTTTCGAGCTATCACTGTCAACGTATGATAAACATGTGCTTTTAGTCGAAAAAATAAATAAATCTATGTAATATACCCCCCCCCCCAATAAATAATAAAAATCATACCAAAAAAAAATTCACGTTTTTTTTCTAAAAAAATGGAAGACTCCTTATTAGCATAGGCAAATGCGGTATCTTCAAAAGTTTAAAAGTATTCGAGTCATGGAGGTTCTTATACAACATAGATTAATTAATATCAGTCAAAAATATAGAATAGTTATTTCTGAATTTGTTAAGAACTCCAACAGATTTCTAATAGAAATACAATAAAACAGTGGACACTTAAAAATTTAATTGAAGCCTATGATGATTAGATAGATGAAAGGAATGTATCTTTAGGGTATAGGTTAAGTGTCATTATTAATGATTCCTCTCTCTATCATCTCCATCATATCAATAATCTACTAATAAAGAAGTGATAATCATTATGATTCATTATAATAGAGAAAGTATTAACTTTGGAATATTTATTACAATAAACTGCAGTTAATTATGCATTTGTTTTAAAGAAATTGACTTTGTAATAAATATTAATTTTTTCAATTTTCTTAAATTAATTTTGAAAGCTGTTTAAAATAATGTTGCCAGCGAAGCAGTGACATAAAAAGATAAAAATAAAATTTAATAAGTTAACATTGTCATCCAGCACTTACGAGCAGGGCAAGTCGAAACACAAAACAAACCCAAGGTAAAAACATGTATATTTTACATGTAAAAACATCCAGGATGCGACGAAAAATGATAATAAAGGTGTATCATACTTATACTTGTTAAAATTGTAATAAAAACAAAACGGTATGAGATATCATTTTGAAAATAAATTTTATTCATTGAAATTTTTACTTAAAAATGAATTCATGTAAATTAACGCCCCTTCGAGGTAAAATCTATTTTAGTTTGATTTTCAAACACACGATTCAAACATTATTGATAAACATATTTACATCCACAAAAATTAACAATTGGATGTGGTTTTTGTAATGCTAATTCAAAAATATTGTTTACAATAAAAAATAGTAAGTATTGTTGTTACAAAAGGCCTTCTGTTACATTAAATTATTTTCAAACAAAAATGTCATTATTCCATGTATCAAATTAAACAGACATTCTATTGATATCTAATAACTGATAGATTATCGATATCTGATCGATTTGTTTGTGGCATCGTAGCTCCTAAACGTATGAATCGACTTCGAATCGAATTGACTATTTTTTTGAAATTTAATTTGATTGATAGTGTCCTAGGCTATGTTTTAAGAAAATTTACTCAGTCGTTTGAAGATCATAAAATCGCACATGAAACATAGTTCAGAACACTCTCGATCGTTTCATCCGTTTAGACGCTATGATGCTACAGACAAAAACACAGATACACAGAAACATTAAACTTATAACATCCTTCTTTTTAGTCGGGGGTTAATAAAAGAAATTTGACCACCCTATATTAATCTCTAGTCTAAAGTATGTAACACTTTCCATAATCCATTATCAACTACAACAGTGTTTCGGCATTCAAGTGCGCATATGATAACATTATTTGTGAATGAGTGAGTATAGAATACATAAAAGAGGGTAAACTGTGTTAATAAAATCATCTCGCTATATAGGCCATATTAAAGCAAATTTTAAATTAAATTTTTTTTTAATATATTCGCGAAAAAAAAAAAACAAAATGAAACGCATGGAAAATAAATTTTGTAAAAATAAAGCAAGAAAGCTGATAATGAAAAATAAATAATAAATTTTGTATCAGTGCGATTCACACAATAGGTTTGTTTTATCTTTTATATTGTACATTTTAATTAATATAATACCAAAACACAAAACAAAAACAATTAGAAATAATTACAAAAACGACAAAGCTGTCTGGTGCATTTTTGAAAAATATTTGTATAATTGATCATATTTTTGAAAAATTAAAACTGAAAAAATGAAAATTTATTAATTAAATAGAATTGAAAAAAATACATTCGAACCCGGACTTCTCAGATTTATTTATTTGTATTTTTTCTTTTTAAACATAAACATAATTTATATCTATATAAATGGAGCGAATTTGGATATGAACAGACCATAAATTTTAATTTTATAAGAAATCGATCTCTATGAATTCATGATCAAATATTTCTTAATAATTCAAATATTTCTTAATAATTTCTCTTTTTCTTTCCTTTTTTCGAAAATTTTATTTTTTAATAGTCAAGTTTACTCGAGTTCATTTTGTTGCCGTTGTGTCAAACACAAAACCGAATACAAAAGCTATTTATTTTTTGAACATTTCAAAAACTCTTAGTTTGGATAAATAGCTAACCTTGCACAAAAACTTTTCTGTATAATATTATAAGATAAAACAAACCTAAAAATATTATTTATGTGTGTGGGTACAAACCTCTGTTGTAACGCGTATTGCTGATATACTATCACCGGATATATCGCGAGGAATTTCCGAATAACGCATCATCACGAAATAAAATGTAGTGATAACAACAGCTTCACATTCGTAATAAGGTACACCCTTACGACGGTTACTTTGTCGTTGAACAACGTTTGGACGACGATGTGCATTACCCTCAATAATTTGAATCGGTAAATAGCAGGATCGATTGTATTAAATAAAACATCCACAGTTTACCATCCACACTTAAAATTTTGTATTACATTTATTTTTTATATGCAAATAAAAATAAGACAATAATACACGATGATATTGGCGGAAATGGTAGGGATGAAAATGTTGAAAACAATGATCAAGAAGCTGATGACGAGGATGTGGTAGAACTTTCATTATTTTTCAATTCCCATTTATAATAAAATGTAAGTAGGGACTGAAACAATTGAATATACACCACTCTTATAATTTGTACAATATGATTAATGTAAAAGCATTTGAGTCGTAAGGTTTTTGAGCCTTGCTTTTTATGAAAAAATATTTGTAAAATATCTAGCTAACACATGCAGTAATTTTATGTATTAGATATATTATAGAATAATATCGACACAGAATTGACACTAAAATTCTGAATCTAAAAAATTTTGTCTTCAAAAACAATTACTCTTATTTTAAAACATTTTGTTTTTAGGATTCGGTATAAGGTCGATCTTCACCCATCTGATAACCCGATGAGACATATTTTGTATCAAATTTTATTGATTTTTAAATACTACTATCATAGTTTTTTACAGGTACGCCTATGCCATTATTTTCGTAATTAAATTATCTTTCTTCTGATACCAATTTCGATTAGTTAATAGATCCGTGCATATCTGTTCATACCATATGAACAGGTAAGTCAATATAGGTAACAACATCGATCTGTTAACCAATCAAAATTGGTATCAGAAGAAAGATAATTTAATTACGAAAATAAGAAAAGATAGAAAAGCTATGATAGAAATGTCTAAAAATCAATAAATTTTCATAAAATATATGTCTCATCTGGTTATCAGATGGATGAAGTTCGACCTTATACCGTCTCCTTAAATAAAAAAGGAATTAAATCTAATGGTAGGAAAAAAAGGATTGCAGTTTACGACTCCAATGCAATTTATGTAAAACATATTGTGTACAAATACAAGAATTAATTTAAGGATACATTTTCTTTCTAAACATTAAAAAACAACATAAAAGAAACAACAAAAAATTCACATAAAATTGTCATGCTGTGATATCCTTCTTACCTCTGGGGCCGTATAGCAAAGACACTATCTCTTACTATTCTAGAGAAATATCGAGAATACCGAAAAAGAATAGACTTTCAAACAAATTGTCAAATAGTTTTTTTTTATATAAAATTCGGCTGTTTCGCTTGATTCAGTTACATTCTGTTAATATCCGAGCATAAACCCTTTTGTAGTTAATGGTTGTATATAGGCAGTGGCGAATTTAAAGGAAAAAAACCCAGCGGACAGAATTTCCTTACTTTTGGGACCTAGAAACTATAATTTCAGACCCTCTCATCGAATATTTTCCCTACTTTTTAGTTTTGTCGAAAGTAATAGGTATGTTTGAAGAAATTACTGCGTAGAAAATATTTGAAATCAATTTCTTGAGCACTGACCGTACGTTTCATTCGTTTTTATACCAAGTATATTCAAATACTTCTTTGTCCACCTGTTAAATCCGCCATTGCATATAGGATGCCCAACTATTATAGGTAATTTACCAGACCAGTATAAATTAGAGATAGTATGAAGTACTTATCCCACGTAAGTAAATAAATAATAGTTTCCACTTGGAAAATTCGAACTACGAAGCTTGTAGCGTACACATTTAATTTCACACTTGTCGAATTCAATATTACCTTTTTAATGATATAACTTCATGCAAACTGAAGTATATCTATAAAGTAAACGTAAGCCGTAACACAGGTGAGACAATATTTATTATGAAGAAGCATATCCATTGAAAATATAACAATAGTGTTATAAATCCTTAAAACTATTAAATTTTCAATCCAATTTAAATTCTTTATTTGGCTGTTTTATATAAAAATAAATATTTACTTCTGATTTTCATAGGAATTAACAGTTCAGTTTAAAAAAAAAGTTAAATGGAATTAATTTAATTTAATTTATATTAGGCTTTTGGTAGTACATACTATATTTTAATTATTTATTAAATAGAATATTTTTAAATGAAGATTTCTTGAAAATAAGATTCAAAATTCTGTGAGAGAAAAAAAAGTGAGCTTCGCTTACAAATCCTATTCTATAATTACAGCTGATTTATGTTACTAATTATTTTACACACATTCTCCTACACATTATGTTGGAAGATAATAGAGTTACTCACATCGATTTAATTAAATTAAGTGGTTTAAACATAAATAAATCATCGAATACATAATAAAATGCCCTTAAACCATACCGCTTTATTACAAAGACTAATTAAGATATTGTAAAATCAATAATAATTAAGATATTGTAAAATTAATATAATTATCGTAATTATCATAAGTTAGAAAATTTCTTACGTAGGAAAAGCACAAGCTTGGCGATAGAATTGAGATTGGATCGTCATTGATATCATGCCTTGGTTTGCTAATTAATCAAGTCTTGGATTGGTAAACTTTGCTCAATTTTTTGTCAAGGCTAATGAGTTAAGCTAATTGTTAATTTATATTTATTTTTTTTGCTGTTATAATTGCAAAGAGAAAAGTCGTGTGAGCAAAGGCGTTCGTTCAACTTACAGCAAAAACGTATATTATTATTTTTACTTGCGCCTAGGCTTGGACGAAAACAGAAAGTCAGACTGGTCTTAATATCTGACATCCAAGCCTGGAACATGATATCATCATTCGATGCTAACGTAAGACTGGGCATGTCTTGGTTTCCAAGCTTAACCCAATACTCAACAATCTCAATTCAGGCTTGAACTCCTGTTGACCCAATTCCGTCCGCGGTATGCTTAGGGCGGCGCGTCGTAAAATTCCCGCCGTCGGAAAAAAATTAATTTAGTTAATAGTTGTGATGGGCTTGTTTAGTGCATGGTATATGCATGAAGGAGGTGCACTCAGCCTCTGAAATTTAGGAGCTGATTAATGAAATTATCAGCGGAAAGGTGGTAAGACACATATATAGTATCACAATGTGCTCCATAGCCTAAATGTATCCTCCGAGGACAGCCAATATAACCTAACCTAACCTAACCTTGTTCGATTTCTGGAGATTTGAGTGTGTACACCCAGACTTATTTTCAAGTACAAACAAAAATTGCCGTTCAATCAAACGTTCAACGCATACTTATTAATAATAAATCAATTTATTTAAGAAAATATAATTCAAAAGAAAATAAATAAATAATAAAAAGGTCAAGATTACTGCACATAACAAATCGATAAATAAAATTTACAAATGAAATAATACATGGGTGGACTATAAAAAACACTTAAATATTTACATAAAATAAATAAGATATTATTAAAATTTTCAATTAAATTATAGAATTTTCAATTTCTATTCATATTTTGAATGAATGTCAAAACAAAATTTTATTTATAAACTTTAATAAATTCTTTCACTAAATAATTAAGAGTTTTCTCATTGAAATTTTGAATAAATTAATTAGTAAAATTACATTAAACCCTAGATCATTAAAAATTGGGAAACGTCTTTTATTAGATAAAGCAAGAATGAGGTTTTTATCGCAGAAAATAATAAAATAGGTTCGTTTTTTTTTTTTTTTTTCTCAATTTAGTGATTATTTGACCTTTTGATGTGATGCCACAAGAGTTAATTTCAAAATTTCCTGTTGGTTCCGAATTTTCCAGTATAATCTATCATACTTTTGACCCTGATTTTTCAGATAATTATTCTCACAGATAATTGCATCACTGACAGTTATCTGATTTTTTTTAGAAATTGTTACAGATTAAAAAATCCATAATTAATGTTAGCACCAGAGTAGGACTTTTGGTCAAATATCCTTGATTTTTCTTCAAAGAACTTCAAGTAATATACCTCGATAACTATACTTTAAATGGGAAAACGATCATGTTCTGGGTATTAATAACCATTTAAGTGTTTAATCGGTAAAATTTGCTAAAACTATAACAAATCTATAATTCGATTATCAAATTTGGTAGTGTATTTAAGGTCAAAAGCCTCGAAAATTAAGTTCACTTGACTATCAGTATCGATAAATAAATAGTTTCCTAGAAATGGCATGAAATCGATCTTTGTATGTGGATTTTTCATCACTTGACATGCTTTATGAAGCACTTAATTTTGATTTTTCGGTTTTCTTTACTCTTTAGTTTCCAAAACAGAGACCAGAAAGAAAAAAAATTTTAAATTTCTAAATATCTTTTTAATCGTATCGATAAAGGAGATTAAAATTTGTTTGTGAATTGGATAATAAAACATTGTCAAAGATAATTTAATTCCCCAAAATATAGAACTATCATTTTTTGATCTTTTATAATTTTTGATATTTTTTAGTTTCTTACTAATAATACTCGGTCAATCATATTCCTGGACGATTCTTGATTTTCCATCGAAGACTTTTGACGTAGGAACTATCAGAACTTAAATAAATTAAACATGGATAATCAATAAATTTGATATTGATCTTAAAGTTTATCCAAGGGCATGAAAATTAAAAAGAGTCGTTTTGTAGAAATTAGAATAAATTAAACCCAATGCAACGAATCGTCTGTGAATAAATTATATTAATTTTTTGTATCATAGATTAAACTAATTAAAAAGTAGTACCTAACATAAAAACTAATTAAATAAAATTATTCATTTAAAGAAAAAAATCTAAATTGCAAAAAATAATTATAGATTTAGGGCCAAGTATAGAATTTGACAATCATTTCAGTACGGTTGAGAATTTGAAAAGTAGTTCGAGACCTATTAACTAGGGTACTGAAAAATTTGTCAATCTTAATTCATTATTGTGATAATAGAAAGAATAAAAATTATATATCATTGAAAATTGAAAATTAATTAAAAATCTGTCAGCTACAATTTATGGTGGTGTGGAGTAATATCTTAGAGCACTTTTAATGATTAAAATTTTCAAGGTTTTGGGTGATGAATACCTTTTGTTGAGTGCCCGACAAAATCAATGGATATTCATCAATTTGAAGATTAACTTGTAATTAAAAATTATCGGGACACCTGAAAGACAAGTTTGGGTATGAAAATTTTTTGTAGGGGAAAGACTTGTTAGTCACCATCTTGAAAACAGCCGTCTTAAATTTTTAATAAAATACTGCCTGACCCTAGGCCTATTACAATAAATAATATTTATTTTACTCCATGTGATTGAATATACACGGTCTAATAATAAACAATTTCTGTTGTCGACCTGGTTAATAATACTAATTTAAACAATTTTCATTAAAAGAATAAAATCATCATCAGTCAATAACTACACATAAATTCATTAATCCATAATGCGTAGCAACATGCACCAATACTTAGATAGATTTTGCAGTATTAGTTCAATAATGCTTCAATAATTTATCATGGTTTTTTTTTTTCAATTAAATCGGCACAAGACGAGAAAAAGTCTTTAAAAAAATTTTCAATTTCCAAATCTAGTTATTCTCAACAAAATTATTTTTAAGTAAAAATTCGGTTTATTAATTTAGAGCTCGTACGTAATATAAATTAAAATTTTGGAGAAAATAGATCCCTATCCATATATATTATAAATGTGAATGTAAGCATGTTAGTTTGCTTGTTTGTTACGCTTTCACGCTAAAATTAGCGAATGGTTTTTAATGAAACTGTACAGCAATATCGGTGATATATCAGAATAAGACATGAACTATAATTTATAAAGATATATTAAAAAAAATAAAATAAAAAAATTAAATTTAATTTGACATTTACCATTTTTTAAATTTTTACAGTAATCTTTAATTTATGGTTCAAAATGATTATTATAGATGGAGCAGATCTATGATCATCATATTGAATCCTCATAAATTAAAGAATTCTGTAAAAATTTAAAATAGTAAATGTCAAATGTAAAAATCATGGCCACCTTGTCTGATATATTAATTATGACTATTTTATACTTAACAAAATTGAAAACTGTGTGTATCAAGAGAGAAAGGAGGCTATAAAGCGGTGGTTTTTACTTTTAAGTCCAGTGAAGCGGTCGGATATCAATCTAGTATTCTCTATAAAACAATTTTCGAAAAATTTTCTCACGAATTGGAGGACGATGGATGTTAATATAAAAGTTGTTTCAATTTCAAACTGCCTTATTCAGGATTTTATTTCAGACACTTACACTTAGTAGTAGTAATTTTTCTTAAGATAAAATTAATACAAAAATATTTGAAATTTTTTCCCAATGATTCATTTTCTTATACACGATAGACATATGGTTTTCAATAGTAAATCAAAATAAATAAGTGCAGTCGCAATTATTATTGTCACATGTGTTGTAATAACAAACATACTGTTTATTATATTTAAGCCAGGTTTACACGAATTTTTTTTTAAAATAATTTTATTTCATTGCTGTAATTAAGTGTAAAAAAATATTTAAAATTCATCATAATTTTGAGATATTTAAACACAGTTTTTTTGGCTTTTCTGTTAATGACGTATAAGTACGTCATCTGTCAATTGGTGAGAGTTCAATGTATAATTTGCACTTTAAAAAAATGAATTTACAACATAGAATTAACATTCGTTATCATTCAGTTTTCTAATAAAAAGCCGTAGAATAATAGAAATTAATATAATATCATACCAAATGTAAGTAATTAATGCCATACAGTATGTCAACAAATTTGACAAGCCAATACTATGATGTCACGTCCGTTTAAAAATTTGAATTTCCCGTTTTAGAAATTTTGAATTTTTCTTACTCAATTTGTACTTTTATTAAGATATTAAATACTAAAATAATGGTTTAGTTGAAATGTCCAGTCATTAAAGTTACGGAAGAAAAATATTTGAACCAAGTTTAAATTTCATGAATATTCCCTATTGGTGGAATCGAGTAACTCTATCCACCTTAAATGTTGAGTGGAATAGAGTACTTGTAAAGTAGTTTTTGCGCTATTACCGGAAAGATTAGATTAAATCCACGTTTACACAGTATATAGTAGCAACTTGAGAGTAGATAGACAGTTACTCGCATCCAGCTCGTATGGAAGCTGGTACCTGCTCTGGACCAAAAATGACAGGTGTAGTGTGAGATGTTGGAAGAAGGTAGTAGAAAGTGGTTGGACAGAAACAACAACAATCTCAATATTGTAGTATCTCGCACTCCAAATTTCGGGTTTACAAAGCACGCAATAGTTGTCCTTTCGAATTGACAGTTACTCGCAACCTTACCATATGAGGAGTTATGTTACTGAATGACATATGAGATTAAATAAGCATTGATAAAGAAGAACTTTAGTGTGTTGTAGTGGGAAACAGCAAATGGAAAATAACATGCTGTCCTACTCGTATTGATAATAACTCGAATTATAAATTTATACAATGGCAGAGGCTGTCATGTAGCTACTGTCTTCGCTAGTTCGAACAGTGTAAACTCAGCATTATTCTATTCAAACTGCCATCTTATAAATATTCCCATTTATAAATGTAGTGATACTGAACTGAGTAAACAAACTGACTAAGTGTAGTTATGATCGAATCCAAATTAATAATAGATCTAGTGACTGGATTCGCTACTCTAGTCTTCCAAGAACTAAGCCGTGTAAACTTAGCTTTAGTTGCAGCAGACCATGTGTATGCATGTGAATGACAATATACTTCGTTTTTCCACTGGTTTGTCTACTTGGTATATTACGTAGAATAATTAAATTAGTTCTAATTGTTATGTTTTATATTAACTAATGTTTGTTTTACAATACATAATATTTAATATTTTGTATGTGTGTGGTCATTTTAATGATTGTGGTGTAAAATTTCATCGAATATTATCAGTTGATGTCTTTGAAAAAAGAAATGAATTAGAAATTGAATCATCATCGACCTAAATTGAAATCTCGAGCATAAAAAAAATGTGCAAAAAACAATTTTTAGTACAAGTTTTGGATATAAACACAATGTTTTCTTAACAATAATGTAACGAAAAATGTTTCTTTGCATTCTTATTTATTTTAAATTTTTTTCAGTGTAGATAATCTAAATAGTTATATTTATTTAAACTCTGAATAAGTTCTTTTATTTACTTCCAATAATTATCATCTATTAACAATCAGATACATAATTATTATATTAGTATAAACTATAAGTCTACAGGTGTTATAAAAATTCATTGTTGTATGTTAAGTAATAAAATATAAAAAGAGTTTAACTTTTTATAAATATTACAAATAGTTAGTCTATTGATGAAAGCAAGTATATAAAGAATGTTCGATTTACATCTAGGCATATAAATATCACGAGTATGACAGAATACATACGTTAAGGCAATGCATCTAAGTGAGAGAGATTATATACATGTGTTGAAGTTTGGATATGCGTTGAGATAGTTGTAAGACGCTTGGAGAATGGGAGTTTCTTAGTTGAATACATGAACTACAACAGATAAACGATACAAATCATTTTTGCAATTTCATATAACACCTATAATACCTCTTACTTAGATGCATTGCTTAAGGTAGTACCTACACGAAAGTGATATTTCAAGAATTTCTCAAACCTCAGAATATAAAATATTTAATTCATAATACACATGCTGTTAAAATTAGAAGATGATTCACCATGTCATACATGAGATATTAGCAATTAAAAGTGACACAATTTGTACGTGTACATGGGAGAAGCGTATAAAAATACACAAATTTACAAATATTATATTTATTTATCAATGAAGGACGTTCACCATCTCTATGAAAAACTAATATAATGTAGAATACTATATTTAGAAAATATATTAAAAAAAATAACAATTATTTACCATACAGTTTCGATAAAAAACTTAAATAAATAACTCGTTTTAGCGAT
This sequence comes from Chrysoperla carnea, assembly GCF_905475395.1. NCBI lineage: Eukaryota > Metazoa > Arthropoda > Insecta > Neuroptera > Chrysopidae > Chrysoperla > Chrysoperla carnea. The sequence goes on from NC_058339.1 coordinate 57,071,307, forward strand.
AATTTTTTGTGGAAAGGATATAAAGACTAATGGTAAAGGTATATATCATAGTGTGTGTGTGTATACGTATAGAAGATATAATTGTGAGTAACTACAGTCTTGTGAAAATAATATATGGTATATGTATAATAGTCATAGCACAGTTAATGCACTGAATGATAGTATTAGTCCAAAACTTTTTGACTGGACTGTCGCGGAGAAACTACCTTAACGCATATACTTTGCCATACTCGTGATATTTATATGTCTAGATGTAAATCGAACATTTTGTATAAATGGAAGCATTATCGGAATATAAAAAAAATGGAAAGTATATTAACATTTATTAAATAAAATTTGGCCAAGCATAAACTTTCATGCGTCAAGGGTTCTGCACTTTGATAATAGTTACATCTGTACAACTATAAAAAAAAACATATTATAAAATTTTAATTTTGTATTCAACAGCTAATGCAATGCTAAAAGTAAAGTACACCGAGCGGAAATCAAACCTCTAAATCCCTTTTCACATCTCTTTCAAATCTCGCTTTCCAGGGCGACTAATTATCAAGTTGTACGATAATTATATGAAAAAATCGTACAGTTGTCAGGCTCTCGGTTAGCCAGCAGGTGTGAGTAATATAAGTTGTTGTGACATTTTATAGGTCACATTTACCATCAGTCAAATTGTATTGATTGGAATGATTACGTGATCGAAATAAAAATTAAGAATTGTCTTTGATACAAAACAAAGTACAAATAAAAATGAAAGAAAATAATTGTATAAACACAATAATCTCATTATAATTATTATTGATCTCATATAAAACACTCATTAAATTTAATCCAATTATGTTTTATAAGTACTTTTAATACTGATTAAATACCATAGTTCTAATCTATTTATTTAACTTAAATAAATACATGTGTGATTTGAAAAGTAAACATCAAAAAGGTTATTCGATAACGATTTTCCTTTGACTTTATGTGTATAAAATACTTTTGATAAAAATTATTGAAAGGCTGTGGCATTGGTATCTTCTACCGAAATTATTTTTGTTTTATGCATGTTCGCAGTACGTTCCGAAAATCGCATTAAGAGTTTTCTGGATGGAAATCGGATCTCAATTTTTTAAACTAGGTGATGTTAGGTAATAATTTTAAACTAGCTTAATCAACAAAAATATTTGTTTTTCACTATGATAAATTAACGTCGTTTTTAGTTAGATTCTTCTCACAAGAGCACTTGTGACTTGTGGTATTATGGAAACGAACCTTTTTGAAGATGTCAGACGGTGATGATTTTCCTTTAGTTAGACACTACCGAAACTGTCTGAAATTGTTAATAATTATTTGTCCGGATTTAATAATAATATGATAATGTTTATAATTCGTCTTATTTAGTTAGTTCAAAATTTTCTTTAGTATTATTTTAAAAATATAATGCTTTAATTGTTGATGTTTTTCTTTTGTATCCGCACATTTCCAATTTCTAACCTTTAAAAGTATTATTAAATGTTTATTATGACGTTATAATTAGAAATCTGCACATGCCAAAATACCGACATCTTCAAAAAGGTTCGTTTCCATAATACCACAAGTCACAAGGGCACATGTTTAAAGTGAACTAGTGGCTTTTTAAAAGTTGGTTTTACACTTGTGGGTAGTACACATTTAAAAAATAAGCTAGTGCAGCGCAACTTTCTCAAAAATTGATTGTGAGCCATTCAGGCTTCCGTAGTCACTTGAGTTAGATTGAAAAAGGAAAAACCGAATTGAAAAACGTTCTAAGCTCCTTTAGGAAATCGACTTTGTCAACCTATTCTCAAAGACAGAAAATACGTTGATATAAATGAATAAGATCTGAAAATTGTTTAAAATTAATTGAATAAATTTGGGAAAGGAAGCTGTTTGTGTTTCAAGTTTTATTACATTTCATCTCGGTTAATATTACAAGCTTTACAAAAAGAATTAAAATTATGTCAGCTTTTTCTTTTTTATCGTGTTTGAAGAACCTTACAATTTATTTTGTTTGCTTGTCAATAATGTAATTAGGACAAAACATAAAATTTTATTATGCCATAAACTACATCATTTATCACGATACTTTCATCTTCCCAAATTTTATTGATACAATAATATAAAAACAATAGGAGGTATTCTGGATATTAAAATGCATTGCATCACAGAAATTCTTATTATTGATGGCGTCATATATGATCCATACATTATTGGAATAATGGATAATGAATGAAAAACAATTCGCTTCATATAATTTTAAATGCGCTTTTATATTGAAGGTCAATTACAAGACCATATCATGGTACCATATAATATTATAATAGAAAAAGTCAAATATAAAAGAACCACATACTTGAAAAACGATTTATCATAATTACATAACATTTATAGAAGATGATATTCTAGCGAAAACCATTTAAAAATTCTATAAAATTAATGATGTCTATTATTTATATCACTTCTGTTCTATTCATTGAGTGTAGAACAGAAAATAGCGTCAGACGCACAAATAACTTCTGTTTGTAATACTATTGCCTATATTTTAAAAAAATAATATTATTTATTAAAAATATAGGCAATAACATTACGTAAATGTTGAAATATTATTGTAAAAACTCATATTAATAATACAATGAAAAGTAAGTTATAAATATTTGGCACTACGATTAAGAATACGAATGCAATGCGTCCAGAAATTTTCTGAAGATAATACACGGTAGAAATTTTTTACAATAACAAAAATCACGGAAATTCAATTTAGATCGCCCTAAAAAGTTCTAGAAATATTCGCCAATGCCCAATACCGATCCAGATGAACTAGTTTAGTGGCGTATTTTCAAAATTTATCAATAATAAAAAGTAAAAATAAAATTTCTACATTATTTAATGAACTTTAAAAAAACCGTGTTAGAAAATTCGAATTATCATTCTACATTTCTTAAGCTCGATTTACACATATAGAATGAATGATATTTGCAATTTAAAAGTTTTCCTGTACGTGTGTGAGAAAGTTTGGTTAGTGAACTTTCATTTGAAATAAGCCTCAAGGAAATACCACAGGGTTTTTCTTTAATAATACTATGCACGTTCCGAACACACGGTACACAGCATTATGAAAAGAAAATAGAACGAGAGAAATAAAAATAATCACTGACGCCGGTTTACATTGTTGATATTTCATTATAAATATTACATGGCATTACTGCTGTAACGATATACTGTATGTGTTGAATATCATGTCCAATACGAATGCAACGATCCGCCAACGAACGTCAAGAATTAATTCTTATAAGACTCCGTGTATATGTGCGTGTTACATGCTTAGGAAAATCTACACTGTGAAATTTTAAGGCTAATATATCAGCGCCACGAGAAATATTTAAACCTTACCTGTTAGACTCATCTGATTTTTTCATTGAATGAAAAGACAAAATATAGTTATTATATATTTAAACGCACTGTTCCATATTTGCTCACCTAGTCTTTTACTTGAACAACACAGTGACAAAAATTAAAATAAAAGCAGTTATTCTAGTGTTTCACATATTTCTTTACAAAAAAGTTTGTTGTCAAAAGAACCTATTTTATTTGTGAATGTTATATATCTATGAGCGCTATATATATTTCTTTTTCTATCGCTAGATAGAGTCTCTCTTAGCATTAAACTCCCATAACCGATTTCAAAGCAAGATTCTTATATTGTCAAACATGTAACAAACAGACAAACACGGGGTTTTTAGTGAAAATAATACTTCATGTTGAAAACAATAATTGTCTGATGTCGAATTTGCCATATTACGCATAAAAATGTAAAACTAAACTCGATATAATGACAAAATTTGAAAGTAAATTGATTAAAAAACGAAGAAGTTATAATAAGCATTCAAAGATTGTTGTCCATCTCCTCTTAGCAAAACAGTTTTACATGTATTTTATATGAATCTCAATGGTTATATCGGACAATGACGTCACGTCACTAACCTATATATTCGTCTTTGTTTTATTAGGAATTTAAAATGTTCATATTTTGCGTACTTCTAAAGATTTTCAAAAACCAATTTCACTTTTCTGCCCGTGAATTCTTCACTTTAAAAAAATTTAGTATACAAGCCTAATATTTTGGGCATGCTACTTAACACACACAGTATGTATGCACTATAATATAGTGGTTTTATGTTATGGTGTGTGGAAAACACAGGAAAAATCCACCTGCCTACCATCATATTATGTTATACTACACCAACAACCAATGCATTCAAAGGAACAATTTATTTTACAGGATTATTTACAATTTAATATGTAAGTTGTTATCAATCAAAAGTAACATAGACAAGATAAAAGTTTTCTTTAGTCTTCTTTCTAAGTTTTTCTTGAGTTACAAGAGAATGAGAATGTTTTAACTTAATTAAAATGAAGGACTTTACAGTTTTCTGTTGAGAGATTTTATTTCTAATTTCATTTAACTATTATATTTTTATTCAAGGATAATGTCTCAGAAAAGTTCCACTCCTATTTATTTAATCGCAGTCATTAGTTCATCATATAATGAATTTATTAAAACGTAGGAAAATTATTTATTTTTCTACTAAAGTATGAAAAACATGGAAAATTGGCAAAAATACAAAAGTCTCTTTCCTTTGGCGGTTGGGCGTGTAGTTTCTGAATCGTCTGCTAAAATTGTATACAAAGAGTAATATCCTGGACCAATTTCTTCAGAAATTTTTTCAGAAAAATCTGGGTCAATGCTTATTTTTCGAGATAGGGCCAAAATTTCGACCCTATCATAAAATGAGCCAGATTTTTGTATTGCGAAAAATCAAGGAATTTTTTTCTTGTTTGATAATTGGAAAAAATATTATTTTATAAAGTAATTATAGCCCAAATATTACTAAATCGGGTCCATTTGGCATGTAGTTTCTAAAATGTTGCCCAAAATCAAAATCAATCAATGCGATAATGAACACGAAATGCGATATCCCTAATAATCTGTTCAAGTCATCAAAGCAATTCCTTCAGATACGTTTTTTTTTCCTTTTTGCAAACGAAGGCATTTTGGGCCAAAAATTAAGTCTACTCACTATTTTATGGCCAGGTTTTTTTACTGTTGTTCTACAGCGTTTTTAATATAAGAATATCAAATTAAATTTAAGTAGAAATTGTAATAATTTTCGGTTCATTTACCAAACCGGCAAAGTGGCTGAGGCGTAATTACCTTTACTTGTTTGATTATTTAGACTTGGGGTTGCGGATTCGAATTCAGGTCGCGGCAGTCTGATGAATTATTATTAATAGGGCGGTAAATTGATCACACTGTCGTAGCTTGGATAAGAACGAAGTAACCGACTCCACCCACATCATAAATTTAATTATATATATATATATATATATATATATATATATATATATATATATATATATATATATATATATATATAAATCGTGGGTGGCCTTTGTTATAGACATATATATCTGATGAACGGAGACTAGACCCCATTATTATTATTAATCATATACATAGTCTCCAAAAAAATTTCCCGGTACACATACATTTGAAATGAATGTTAACAGCCACAGAATAATATAGTTAGTGGTTTATATAGAACTTTGTTTTTTTTCCAGATTCATATTCCCAGTCCTTACGACCTGTTAAAGAGAGACGGAGTATATGAGAGTTATATAATTTCCCGTTTACCCGTATATAAAACTAACTACTGCAAAAGGTGGCTTAATATTTTGTTAAAAGGCAATGACCTGATGTTTTAACGTTCGTACGGTATATACACATATATACATTATATTATATACATAGAGAATCCTAGAATCGATAAAAGCGCGTTCTGGTTTTGTCTTTTCCTACGTCAACATGCCAAACAGTATCTAGGTATCAATGTGTAGGTAATATAAAGCACCCCTAGATATTTATTGTAAGTACCTGATTCATGTGCTTGGTTCTGGTTTTATAAATCATAAAATTTTACTTTTCGTCATGGTTAGGTGATCAATAACAATTACATTTAGGTAGAGGTGCCTTTTATATCGAGTCTAGAACCACGCGTGGTAAAGCATGATGAGATAAGAGTTATACATTTTTAAATTAGAATAAAAACAATACGGTATAAGATATCAACATAATTTTATTTAAATATTAGGCATTGGCTCTCATTTTTATTTAAGGCTGTTGTTTTTCTACAATATTTTCAACAAGTTTTGAATTATATGCGCGGTAAAACTATATAAGCTTGTAGTGAAATAAGATAAACTTTTGTCTAATACCGAGTCACACAACTGTTTCTCATAAAAAACATACTGTGCACGACCATCAATTGTTTAAAATTCTTCTACTATAGTTATTTCTGTTACAGTCACAACACTCTAACCATAAGTATCTCTGTTCAACATTAAAATGGTTTAAGTTTTTTTTTTAAAGGTAATTTTATCGAAAGTATTATTATAGCTATGTTTCAAGTACGAGTTTGGATTTCCGTCTCGAAACAACTAGAAAAAGATGATTTTTAAAGGATTGAGTAGATTTTTTTTGAAATATAGCTCTGAACACTCTTCATCAAATTACCTTTCGAAAAAAAATCAAAATCGGTTCATCCGTTTAGGAGCTAAGCCACAAAAAAATTTTTCAGATCCAATTTTCTGCTAAGGGTTACATTATTAATTTAATATTATTTATTTCGTTTTTTTCAGGCTTTCTGCAAGGTAGCTTCCTGGCATTGAAACTTTTTGTAGAGGAAAAAAGTTGTTAGGCTTGGATCAAATACTACGTCTGGCTCTGGACCTATAATACTTTGAAAAATAAAGTACTTATTAAGTTTATTTTCATGATTCATGATATAATTCTAATAAATTATTTATGAATACGTGATTTAATTCAAATACTTCATATACGAAAAAATAATATTATGCTATTAAGCAATTTACAAAAAAAATTGCTTAATTTTAATTTGTAAAGGACTTCTTAAAAAAATAAACGTTATTATATTCTTTTTTTTAAATAATTTTATAAATATTCATCAAAACATATGTTTAAGCATGTTTAAATCTATTTTAATCGTACCTGTAGCAACAAAATTTTGGCCAAACTATTTATTTGGTGGTATAATGCTAGAAATAGCAAAATTAATTAAAAAATTGTAAAACTAATTCCCATTTATCAAAAGTTATGGCTAATAAATGATATAATTTAGCAGAAAAATTGCAAATTTTGTTAGCAATTCCCTTCCCATCCACACATAAAAAAAAATTATTAAAAAAATTTAAAAATTCAAAATTTCAATGTCATTCAGTATCAAAATAACTATTCTTTCATTGACCTTATATCAAAAATGCTTTGTAACAATTTTTTCCAAAATTAATATTTGTTATTGGAAATTTAAAAAGAATTCTTAAAAGGCAAGGAAAATTAAACCTAAACTTTAGTAAACCTTCTCTTTAGTCTTAGATCTCCAATAGGGAAGAAACTACTAATAAAAATTTATCACAAATATTGAATCGAAATTATAAAATCTAAACATAAATGTTCTTTGATATCTAATTTTATCTTATGGAAAGTGTGAAATAATCCAGGTCAAACATTTTAAAGCATAAGCTTTTATTGTTCTAAAAAGTAGAAAATAATTTTTTCAATTCATGCACGACTATTTATACAAGCTGGAGGTGCTCAATTTAAAATAATAATGATGGTTCAAAGCGCCTCAAGCTTTTACAAATAGTCGTGTATGAGCGACTCGTTGAAAAAATTATTTTCTTCTTTTTAGTACAAAAAAAGCACTTTGTATGTACAGTAGAACTCCAATTATCCGAACTCCGACTATCCGAATCGCCGATTATCCGAATCACTTTCAGAAAAAAATTTGTCCAAAAAAAGTCTAAGTGCGCTATTATTCTTCCCCCCGCAATGACAAACAATGATTTTTATTTCTAAACTTGTACATAAGTACATTTTATTTATATTTAAAACATGTGAAAATATCATGTTTCTTTCATTTAATTCAATAAAAAAATAGTGCAATATCAAAACGTAGCTTTTTTTCTCTCCAATGGCAATTTTTTTTTAAAAACTCCGATTATCCGAATATTTGATTATCCGAATGGGTCCCGGTCCCCATTAATTCGGATAATTGGAGTTCTACTGTATATAAAGTAGAATGGAAGCGATGGGAAAATCAGATCATGCTTACCATAATGCTTACTAAAATTTTAGCATTGTAAGCATTAATTGGGACAAATTTAACTTGCAATATTTGATTACAGACACCGAAACAGGTGAAAATAAATAAAAGCTTGTAAAAATAATGTTTTGAATTAGTAAATCAACAACATAGTATTTATTTTTGTCAATCGAGCATAAAAACGATCACAAAAAATTTATTATCATAGGTTGTGTAGAGTTTGTTTATATATGTATACGATAATAATATTTCTAAAATACGGAAATATATATTACACATACCAAAATAAATTTAGTATACTAAAATACATACAATTAATTATACCGTAATCTATTTTTAAAACTAATCAATAAACTATAGCCTTAAGCATTCTTTTATTTTTATTTTTTGTGTACAACTGTTTTACTCACATAATGGCTAACTTAATATCGTTTTCTTTTTTTATTAGACTAGTCAATGTAGCGTTTTATCAAGAACCAAGTCGGGTCTTAATATTATAATAATATTTTCAAATATTAATGATGTATAAACAAGAGAAGTACAACCATTTAATAAACAGATGATAAAATCGTCGGGGGAGGAGTACATGTGGTCTATAGTTTATAGAAATTTAAATGAATTCACAAACATTTATTAATTCATTTTAAATTTTATATATTATTATTACTCCAGCAAGTTTTTTTCTGTCCTATTCTTATCTCCTTTATTCCATTATCAAATTCTATGATTCACCCCTCATTAATATCCTCTCTTAATACTTGGTTGTTGTGGAATTTAAAAACTGTTGCAACAATTGCAGCAAATTTTGGAAAAATGCCTTATAATCCTCGAGTTTTTTTTAAAACAATTTAAAATTGAGACTAAAAATAATCCTTAACCTTGTCTCGGTAGCGCCGCCTATGGTAGCAAAAAATTCCTATTTTTCAAAGCCCATAATCATGCAGAAAATACAGGAATATTTAATTTGACTCGAATAAAATAATCAAGATTTTGTGGTTAAAATAGGGTATTATCGTTAGTCAAAAATAAATTATGAAATTTGAAAAAAGTTAAAATTTATGTAAAAATATACTTAAATATTCTGATTTCGAGGCATAAAAGCACATTTTTTCTTTTAAAATATTAAAATTAAAAATCGTAATTTTTAAACTGTATGTCACGTGATCTAAAATCAACATTTTGAAGTACTTTTTCAAAAATAATAGAATACCCTATTGACTGAATGGATATATATCGATATATTGATAAAGAATCTGACTTTCAAAGACTATTTATTCTTTCTAAGAGGCTCAGATAATATTTTATCTTTTTCCTTGACTATATTCTGTGCGCTCCCTAAATTTCCTAGCATCCAAGTTTTCAGCGCCCTAGATCAAGTAGACAAACTGTATATGGATGGAAACATCGCACATATCAAGCCTAACAATTTTTTGTATTTTTAAAAGTCTATAACGATAAATTGATAGTCTCCTTTCTTTTTTTATTACAGCCATTTACCATCTATGATGTTTGTAATAAATCTAATGAATATTTTTTATTATAAATAGGTTTAAAATTTATTAATAAAAAAAAAAAACTTAATAATTATTTAATAATAAAAAAAAGAAACCAATTTTCAGTATTATTATTATGGTTTCGTACCAATCTACAAAAATCACGATATTCGTGTTATTGTACCATGTTTTTATATAGTCTAACTTTTATAGGTATTTTTATACGCGTGCTTATCTAATACATAAAACACGTGGTTCTTTTTAGCCACGATATACGAACATAAATTCATTCTGTGTCATAAGGTTTGAAATCATTCATATCCATAAGGCTTGAAATCATTTACGGCGATTTCATCATTCAAGTGATTTTGTTAAAAATGTATCCACATGTATCCGATATTCTTTAAAGAAATATTAACTACTACGCGGTAAGAAATTATCACTATAAATAGCTGATATCACTATGTATAGGAGTAAAAGCAATATTGTACTGAAATAATTAATAAATTATGTACATGTGAAACTATCGAACCGAAATCTTACGTGGTCAGATTTCCACTTATTAGTGTTTTTTTCACTATTTGGCTGCTATGCCACACTAGCATAAAAGATAAAACGGTTGATTTTTATTTATCTATAGATGTGTTTGTATAAAATCAACACAAACCATGTACATAGACAAAAGTTCATTTACATTAAATTGTTTTTTTTTTTTATACAAGCACCTATTATTTTAGGAACTACAGGATGATGGCGGGAGCTCACGTAACAAATGCTCAAATAGTACCTACAGTTCAAATTCTATATAATTTTTCGGAAAATTTATTGTATTTTTCGGATAATTGATTTTTATTTCTAAACAAAACTTTGCCCTAATGTTATTATGATTATTATTTAAGAAATATACGCCGCAATAATTTAAATTAAAAAAAAAACTGTTTGCCAATTATTATTGACGAAATAAACTGAATTAACATTAGTAAAAATGTATAATTACCTAAAATTTTTTTTTATTATTTGTATTTATTTTAATGAATTTTATTCGCGTCATACCTACCAAAAAAAAAACTATAAATAAAATTGTCTTATGTAAATTGTATTTTTGGTTATTTTTACATTATAAAAATATTCATGAATTTATTATTTAAAATAACTAATGCTATTTATTTGGAGTAGCCGAGGTAATGTTTGTAAAATGTATAAAATTTGATAACACACACTACGTAGTACAATAACAAAAAGTAGCTCATATTCTTCTTGAGTCAAGAAAATCATCTTTTCTGAGTGAATTTTTAGCCACTTGTCCGTATTCTCTCGCTAAGCGCTCCCATAGCCTAATCGATTTGTTTTTTGCATGTTTAATACGTAAGTCGATATTCCTATCGATTTGCATACAAAATTTATGCCTTATAATGGAATACATCTACCGGATTATGATAATCAATTTGGAAAATTTTAGGAAAAGGCCAATTAAAAAAAATTTTTTGTTGTAAAAATCAGAGAAAAAGAGTTTTCCGATTCCGGAAGGTTGCGTACGACTTTCTGCATGTAGATTTGGGACAATTTATCTCTAAATTGTTTTCATTGGCGACGTTTTCTTCGAAATCTCTGCTATTTCAGCATTGGCCTTGACTGCAAAGAACATAGCAAAATAGCCTCATATCAAAAAAACTGCAGTAACATCATATTTTCAATTTTCCTGAATTTTCCAAAAAGTTATCAGAGAAAGTTGAAAATATGAGATTACTGCGATTTTCTTAAGTTTTTGACGTTATTTTGCTATGTTCAGGGTTCAATAGCAAGCCAGATCGATGTATAAATTCATAACAAACAATTCTTACCACAAAAGAAAACAAGTTAGAGATAAATTGTCCCAAAATCGTATGCAGCAGGTCGTGCGGAACGTTCTGGAACCGGAAAACTCTTTTTGTCTGGTTTTTACAACAATAGAAACTTATTTAAAAAAATTAACATTCTTCCAAAATTTTCATTTGGTAGATTTACCCCACTATTAATACACTTGTAAGTGGAAGAAAAAGGGTTTTGAAAATATATCATATTGCAAAAACAATTAAAAAACGAACTACTAAGATGTTAGTTTTTTATTAACCGCGTATTCATGCAATTTGTATCGAATAAATATGAACATTTTATTTATTTTTATATAATTTCCTGTCATATATTTTATTAAAAACTATAATGTAACTAATAATAAAATAACAATAACAATACCGCGAACTTGAAAGTAGATCTACCTATTACAGTTCAAGGTCGCTATAAAGTTTGACATTATAGTTGCAAATATATCTAGAGTGTTGTTTGTCATGTTTACGGTATATTCATTCAGGTCTAGCCGGTATTCAATGAATTCAGATTGAAAATACTTATTTTTTATGAACTGATATGTTGTTTGTATGTACTAAGTTCGGGTCAGTTAAGGCTGTACAAGGTGTCACAGAATTATTAGTCTTAATTTCAAGAGAGATCGAAATTTATTATGAAAGTAATTACCCTACCCTGTCAAAAAGTAATTAAATAAAGAAAACATTTTTTTAATTCGTAAAAAACTTAATTATTAATATTATTTACTATAAATTATTTTTTTTAATTTTAATCATTTTCAACAACTTAAAAACAGCATTTTAGAACATACTGTAAAAAATTTCAAAAAAAGTTGTTTATTATTAAAATGATTAGAGAATATAAACAAAGAAGATAGATAAATCTATTATTCTTGGGAAATTTTGTTTATCCATATTTTCAACGAAATGATATTTAATATTTAATGAAACATCCTGTTTGATAAACTTAACTTCAATAAACTGCGTGATTCCTTTTTCATACATTTTAAAATTTCTGCATGCTTTTTTGTTTCAATTTCATTTCACATCCGACAAAAAAAACTTTATCGATTCGCTTACGCAGGATAATAACAGTTATTTCAGGGAAATAAATTATCGGAATTTAAATTTTTTTAAACAGAGCTATTAGAAAGACTAAGAAATTGTCTCCTGAAAATTTTTTCGCAACTGTATAACTGACTATAGAGAAATAAAAAATGTGACTCAAGCAAGTTAACAAATAATTTTTATTTTACTGGAAAATTTAATCCAGAGCAACTGCTTACATAATAAGCCACAGGAATGAAATTTTCAGTTAAAATTAGTATTATACAAGCACAAGACCATGCTTTTAATACTCTTATTTTTAAAACCCGACTAATAAAGAGGGATGTTATGAGTTCTCCGTATCTGCGTGCCTGTCTGTGGCATCGTAGATCCTAAACGGATGAACCTATTTTCATTTTCAATTTTTTTTTTTTTTTTGATACGTAATTTGATCGAGAGAATTCTCACCCGTTTAGAAGCTACAATCCCATAAGCGAATCGGTCAGTCCTGATATCATGTCGATTAATTTATATTTTATTATAAAAATATTTCAATGTTTATGCAAAATACAACAATTTTTTTACTTCTATTAAAAATTTTATGCAAAAAAATAATTATCATAATAATTGCAAAACTATAAAATGGAAAGCATATAGGTCAACTTTTTTGTATTTAAATAAACAAATAATTATTATCAGTGATGACGCACGGGAATTATAAAATAATATTACTTTGTATCGTCATTAAATTAAATAGCCATATTAAATTATGCGTTAGTTCAATAATTATATACGTTAAAGTTACAAACATTTAAAGTTAGCATATCATGAGCTTTCAAAAGTTTAAACTACCTTATCATGGAATATTTTCAATTAATGATCTATACTTTTATATGACGTATATCGAAGTGTCCAATTACCAATTAAAAATATTTTTTAAATATTAAATTACCATTATGTAAACAGAACTTTTGAAACTTTGTTTATTTGCAACTTTGTTTATTTGCAACTTTGTTTACAATTTTACTTATTATGAGGATTCCAGTATATCAGGTAGTATTAATAATTGAGCTTTCATGAAATTTTATCGAAATTACTGCGTCGGTACCATAACAATAATTACATATTTAAGAAGTGTGGTTTACTTCTAAGGTGGGGCAAGGTCAATGGACCTTAAAGCCGTATCTTTTATCCAACATTTTTGTATAATACACAAAAAAATAAAGTTGTCAATGATTCGAAAAAAATATTCATTCACGTCATACTGGGAAGGTTGTAATAAAATATTTAAATACAATTAAAGGTCGTTTAAGAGGTTAAGTGCTAATAAATATTATGCCCTAAAATAAAAGTCTATATTAAATAAATCACAATTGAACTCATAAGTAAATAAATAGCAAACCTCATTATATACTACCAATAGTTACTAAACGATCGGAGTAAGGAATATCGATTTTTTTTTTTTTTTTTGCTTTTATAAAAACTCATTCATGTAACAAACAGCAAAGAGAAAATTTTTTTCGAATAATTATAAAACCAACCAAGATTAAAACCATGCAAAAATTTTCTGATTTCTAGTGGTTTAAAATGCTTATATATTATTTGTATTTCTTGGCCGATTTTAATTTTAATTCCACTTTTTGTCATCTCTTTTACGACATTTTCATATTTTGTTAAGAAATACGAAAAAAATTATCGATATTCCTTATTGGAAATATATGAAAGTCATTAACTCTCTCAAGGGTCTTTCAAATCGTTAAGGCTCTGGTTATCAAGATAATATATAATTTTTTTGTATTCTCAATTATTTGGTACTAGAGTGATACCCACCCGCTTCGCTGGGTTTAAAAGTGAAGATTGATAAAGATTACTCTCGCTTATCCCCTTTCTAAAACACTCGAAATAATGGTAAGGATTGTTTTACACAGGTAAAATATATGTATGGTTTTCTATTTTTTTAAATGAATAATAGTCGTAATTATTCATCGAGTATATCAGAAAAGATGGCCGTGAAATATTTTATATTGACTATTTTTACAGAAATCTGTAAATTTTTATTTTTATTAATATATCTTTATAAATTATATCTCATGTGTTATTCTGAAATATCAGCTATATTGCTGTAAAGTTTCATTAAAAACTATTCGCTAGTTTTAGCGTGAAAGCGTAACAAACAATCATGCTTACTTTCGCATTTATAATATATATAGATTAAAAATAGTGTTTCGATAGTCTCGTTTTTGAATTTTGAGTAAGAAGAAATAATTTAAATAATTTCTGGCTTACATGCTGAAAATAATTGAAAAAATTAGCTCCAAAGAGTAGCATGCTACTGATATTTCTATTCCTAGCGGAACCTGATATTTTTATTCCTAGCGAAAGGAATAATTAATAATACCTAGCGAGGGAAAAGCCAGCAAATTGATTAAAGAATAAATGAAAATTTGATTATTTGAACTTCCTTCTGTATTCAAAATGATTAAGCATATTATTGATGAATAGTAGTTTTTTCGTTGATACAAGCATTCCGATGTCATATGAACTTCCGTAAATTAATATCATCAACAAAGTTGCACAATTATTTGTATTATAAAAAAAAACTATATTTATACTACTACTATAAACGGTAAGTATTTTAAACACACGAAATTAATACTTTTTACAGGGTGTACTAAATCTATATGACAATTTTAAATTGAATTTAATATAAATTTCACGTTCTATTCCAAAATCCTGCTTATGCGATCAATATATTTACTAGCTTTGTAAAGCCAAGTTTAAGAAATGAATTTCTTTGAGTACCGCCTAAAAAAATGGGCAAATTTATCTTTATTTGTTAAATTTAAACTTTTTTTTTTTAATTTGGAAGGTCATTTTGACCTATGTTGCTCATTTACGACTTGACCTCACTTTTTACGTCCTCAGCACGCTTTAAAAATTCCAGCTTGATATCTCTTTTCGTTTTTGAGTAATCGTGATGACAGACGACAGACAGACATACAATCGGATATGGACTAATTAAGTGATTCTATGAACACCTATACCAAAACTTGTTTCGTAGCATCAATATTTTTAAACGTTACAAACTTGGGCTAAACTTTATATACCATGTATATTTCATATACATGGTATATAAAGTTTTTGATGAGGGAAATACTCGCTGACTAAAAAACAACAACAAGACCTCTTTTATTGTTATAGAATTTGGTAATCCAATAAAATTTTGCTATGGGTCCTGTGCTGGCATTGAAAGTGTCAAAGGACTTCTGGAACATACTGCATACACAATTAATAAATATAAATAATATTAATTCAAATACACATACATAAAAATTTTTATAAACATTTTCAATATTTTTATTGTCATTAAACCTGTTATTATTTATAAAATATATAATGTGTTCAGCTCTATTTACAAAAACCATCGTACGCTATCAACAATAAATAATAATCTTTGGAAAGTTAAAAAAAAAGTTTACAAACACTAATTTATGATTATAACCGCTGCACCATTGACGCCATCAGGTGATTTTTGTATAATTTGTGGTTACAGAAGAATTAAATTTTTTTTAATAAAAGTAATCACATTACAAAAACATAATTTTTATAAATTATTTATTTTGGAAACATTGATAAAATTTTATTAAAATAAAACTTTACGTAAAATCATGTAAATTTACGAATATTTCTTTTCGATATTACGAAAGAAAATGTTAGAGAAAATTTAAATAATCTTTTTAATACCTAATGAAGAATCGAATAAAATTATTTTTGTTGTCCAATTTGAGACAGATTTTATATCCGCGTAAAAAAGGAGATCGGACAAGTTATATGAACGTATAAAATTCCTAATTAAACAAAGAGGAAGATATCTACTAATATAAAGATTACATAAAAAAATTTTTTGTGCTAAAAGGATGGGCAACCTTTGAATGCAATCTTTGATTGCTTATAACTTCTTTGTTTTTGCACAACCGCGTATTATTCGATTTGTATGAAAAATTGGATAATATTGGTGTTCAAAAAGTAGCCAAATGGATATAACATTTTTTTAAATTTGTTGCCTATAAGTTTGTATTCGTATCTTGGATTATTTTTTCTCCACATAAGCCTTAAGTTTGGCTGTACTCTTGATATCGAAAATGTACTAATTTGGCAATACGTTTATTTTATTTTTAAATTTATACTTTAAAACACAGGAAAAAAAATGTATAAAGCGTTTATTTTTGTTAAACAAATTAACGTATATACGTTACTAATAAAAATGAGTAATCTTCAACAGTAAAGTATGGTAGCTTCTGCAATGTTGAAACCATATTAAATAATTCCATTTAAAAAAATGGGTTAATCTTATCAAAACCAAAGCATTTATAGATTAATTAACATTATGTGGATTTTCCACAAAAGATTATTTGAAGTATAAATTGGATCAGAATTTGATTCATCAGATGACTAAATTATATATAATTATCATCTTAATATGTCATCTCTCTGAATAAGTTTTCAGTTTTATTTGTCATTAAAATAACAAGGTGTGTATTATAAAGCGTTAAACTGGCTAAATTTAAGAAAATTAAGTAAACTCTCTGAGCAATTTAAATTTGTTAACGAAATTTGGTCCAAAATTTTTAGCTACATTCAAAAACAAATTTTCTATAACGAAAAAATATTCATAATCAGAATGCAAGATTTTGTGGAATCATTTGCAGGGTTTTTTACAATTTCATATTTTAATTTGGAAATTCATAACATATAAAATATTCAATTACATAACCGGAAATATCCTGTTCAATTATTTACTTACGTTAATATATACCCATGTATATTTTTCTCGCATACGTTTCGTCAGTATGAATTTCCTAATTACAAGGAAAATAAATTAAGTGAAAATTTAATGTATGGTAAATATTTAACAATGGAACATTTATGTGTAAAAAATGTGTTAACTTAATTAAAATTTTAAATACTTTTCAAATGAAAAATAAGAACATAATATATAAGGAGTGTTCTGAAATTGAATTCAGCAAGGGTACAAGGGCAAGCTACTATGGAAGCGCAACTTATTAGCCAATCAGCTGAAAACATTTAAAATTTGATCAGAGTGCTGGATTAATTTCATAGCGTACAATTCGTTTTAGCTATGTTCTATTTCTACAATAAAAAATGAGGTATAATTTTTGATTTTACATGAGTAAAATAATGCAATATTATAACCTATAGTGTTTCGCGCAAAATTAAAAGAAACAAGTGAAAACAAACAATTGAATGAGTAAATTGTTGAAATAGCATGTATAGGCAGCGTTGATTACTCTGTCACATTACGCATACATACATGTCACACACATATAACTAATATACCCATATAAAACATATAATACAATTTGCGCTCTCACGGGTTAACGGTGATGTGAACGAAAAAATGTTTCAAACAAAAGTTGATTGATTTTTTATAAGGGAAAATTTTTTACATTTAAACTTTTGTTCTATCTCTAACGGTTTACAAGATGTGTCTTACGGACTCAAGACCAAATTGACCTATGTTGTTAATTTGGAAGGTCATTTTGACATATGTTGCTCATTTACGAACTTGACTCACTTTTTACGTCCTCAGCACTCTATAAAAATTTCAGCTTGATATCTCTTTTCGTTTTGCAGTAATCTTGATGACAGACGGACAGACAGAAGTAGATAGTATCAATATTTTTAAGCGTTACAAACTTGGGACTAAACTAAGCAGACCTTAAGATATATTTCATATACATGGTATAAAAAGGGGGCTTGAAAACACAGTTGTTGCTTATACAAAAAACAAACAATTTTTATAGGAAACATTTTTGCGAAAGCTGACTAGATCCTGAAAAAATCAAATGAAACATCAAAATAATCATAGAGAGAAAGAATTTTTTTAGAATGACCCTGAAGACCAAATTCAAATTCAATGCTTCCATTAGATTCCTCCTTCCTTCTCGAACCAAACACCTTTTACTTTGCTCATTATCTTAAACCTATTATTTTCGAGATCAGAGAAAGTTTAAAAAAACTTTTCTATATAACATACGAAAATAATAGGACAAGAAACCCTTTTTTATGTAAGCTATTATTTAAGGATTTATAATTCGATATTAAATTAACTTTTGTTTTGGAGTGTTTCCTTTCATCATCTGGATGCGCTATAGAAATTGATACACATTTATACATACATCCGAAAAGCATTATCCTCCGTCTAAGGTAATCAGATAAAAATCTACAAAACAGTTTCCTTTTTATATTTCCTTTACTACCGATGTGAATAATAAAACTTTTTGATTATATGTTTATATCCTTTTAGAAATTGAAACAGATAAAATCAAATTGTGATTCATTGTTTTGAAATGTTATGTCCACATTTTCTTAAATCGTCTTGAATGTTGGAGAAAATGAATCCAATTATTATTAATGAATAGTTTAAAATGAATTTCAGTTTAGGGAAATAAGAAAATCTTAATAATATAAGGATGTATTTTATTTATTCATAGCCTTGAGAAGGAGAAAATTAAAATTTATTACTTATGTGGTCTCCGATCACACAATCTTATACCTTTATCAAAATTATAATTAACTTTTGGTCATTGAGAATAAAATAAAAATATACAGCAAAATACAATTGATTGATAAAATCGAACTAAAGTGATACCGAGTGTTCAGTAACGTTAACTTTTATTAAAAGAGATATACAAGGTGGAGCATTTTTATATACTATGGTTAATATCTTGTTTTAAAAAATAACTTAAACAAAAGTTGCAGAGTTTGATGAGGGGGCCATCTGACATCAGATTGGGCCTAGTTCTCCGGGTTGCTTTAATACCCAATTTACATAATGGATAAAGGTAAGAAATATAATAGCACAAAAAAGTTGATCCTCACAAAAAAATTAACATTTTTTATATAAAACATTTTTTCAAAAATCGTTAGCTTTCGGAGGAAATGCTATAGAAATTTGTTTAGCCAAAAGTTGACAAGATGGGCAGTGAAGTATTCGTCACTTTGCACCAAATTGCATTCGCTTGCCTTTTCATGAAAAGGACGAATATTGAAAAAACTTTATTCTCCAATTGCAGACAGGTGAACAAAATTTAATAAATTGGATAAGTCCATCTTTGCTCATTTGTACATACATGTTTCGAGATGTTGAAAAACCCTCCCGGATTTTCCCGTACATCCCCCGGACTATTAAGCAACATTTCATGTCGGTACCTTCTAAATAAGTATAATTGTTTCACTTATGAAAAAAACGTTGAATTGGACACCCCTGTATATTTTTTAATTTTCTTCCGGTTAAATAAACACGGGTTAGTCATCAGTAAAATTATAGTGTCACCTATAAATATAATGTATATTGTGTATGGGGGCGACGATACAATCAATCAATATTATTTTAAAACATAAACACAAATACAGCAACATGTTATTTTCATGTCGTTTCGAAATTATTGAATTGGTTGTTTATTTCTATTCAGATATTAGCCAGATCAATTAGTCTGTAAATTATAATACAGAAATACATATCGGGCGATAAATTTAAAACAAAATTAATTTTTGACTTCTTTTGGTAAATATTTCGTTTGCATTATTATAAACGAAGAAATTCAAAATTTTTTCCCGGATCATAAAATCGTAAATAACAAAATTTGTCTTCCACTATTACTTTCTTCATATCATCGGACTTCTAAATTTCTTGGCGGAATAAATTTTTTTCTGAAACAGATATTAACAGGTAGACAAAAACATACTTTTTGCAGCAAAAGAAGTAATTTATTAGGCTCTTTTCTTGTCTCAAGATAACTTCTAACTTCTTTTTAAAAAAAAAATTTTAAAACCTATGTAACCAAAATTTTTCTAGTAAAATTACACTTGGCTGCAAATATTCTTGAATACGTATAAACTTTCGCTCTGATTGTAATTAATGGAAAAAAGTTTTCTTACATTCGTCTCCTTTATTTTTGTTGTATATGTTATTTACAAATGATTATGATGTATAATTACATAACATTTAGGTCATGAACATGATGATAATTCACACGCAGGTTTAACAATAATTCATTATTATCTATCAAGTATTTATTTATTCATTACTGTTATAACAACATATTGTATTTTATCGCCGCCTTATAGTCAAAAAATGATTTTTTTAATAACTCTAAAAAAATAAACAATCTTATTATGTTTTTAGAGAAGTCTAAAGTCTTGTTTACTCTGAGACAATTCAATTGGTCATAAATGTAATTGACATAAGTTTTAGAATATATTATGCATAATACATTTATTCACACACACGTTAGAGCTTTAGTAAATACTAACAAATATTTACGTTGGATGTTAGTGTAACCTCAACCTTAGATGAAACAAATTCGAAACGCTTAATATTAATCAACTAATTAAGATGTGAACTTAGAATTCATTATCTGTCACTAGGCTTTAACTGGTAGATTATCAAACCATTTGCGCATGAAACTGCTATCAATATGCCCAAAAGAAAATATGCGTATATATAGCCAGATAAAGGATCACTGGCCATGATTCGTACGCCACATAAATAATTACTGCGATTTATTCAAATAGCAAAATCATCTTTCGTACTTTCTTCGAAATATTCACAATTTAATTTTTAGAACATGCAGTTTTGGCAGAAAACCGACAAACTATTTTTACAATGAATTTTTTTTTAATTTCACCAGCGTTATTATACTTTTTGCATTTTAAGGTTTTACTCTTCTGCTACTGTAGTAGTTTTGATTTGTGTTGTTTATTCAGATAAATTTACTAATAAACATTTATAATTATTTATAAACAATTAAATCAACAAAATAAACATTCTGCAAGTATGCATTAAATTTATATTCTATGTATTTATAAAATTAAATTAATTAAACATTTTGACTTAAACTTTATAACTTAAACTTGAATATTACTTTTTATATGTAATTTATTTTTTTTAACAAATCATAAAAGGATTTATAAGTCCTTTTATTTTTAGCAGACTTAGACTCTTAGAGCCAACGACATCTCAATTGATTCCAACTAACAACTCCAAGAGAGATACTGAAACACAAAAACAACATCCGGAGTAACATTACCCTCCGTGTGCGGTAGACGGGTATTAAAAAAAATTATCCATTATCCATACATATTGTGTGAAATTGTTTTATGGAACGAAAGTAATCAAGTTCCCATCTGTACTCGGTTACATTAATGGTGGTAAAAGCTCTTGTTGTTCACTTCCCACATATATTGAGAGTAAATAAACCACCCCTTTAAAAAAAATTACCGATGGTACATTTATTGTTATTATAAACAATGACATGACGATATGTAGACACAAGGGGGATAATTTGAGATAAATCGGTTTGTAGTGAAGTGAATCACGTACTTGATGATTCATCGAATTTATGTATAGAATCATTCGAATGTAATCGTAATATGGTTATGAGAATTGGTCAAGACTTCAGTATCGTTTGGAAATATTTATTATTGTTACTGTTTCGCATTGTTTGTAAATATTGAAAAATATATACGTTTCAGGGTTAAAAAAATGAATCAGCTATTTACAAGTGCGTTACCACTAAATCCTTGGTAAATGTCTGGAAAGAGGAGAATAGGGGATAATTTTTAATTACTTTTTTCGATAAACAATTTCAAAATGGTTTTAAATAATGGATGGTGTTGTAAAGATTGTAAGATCGTGCCAATAAACTTTTTAAAATGCAAATATTTTCGTACAGGAAAAATTGTTGCACACAACTTTTTTGAAATGACTGTCTCTACGCTTGACTTTAGATTTAAATTTTTATATATTTCCATTTTTTAATAGTTATTAGGAAAATCACTAATGACGTCAGTCAATCTATTTCCCAGTCATAAGCAGGTCTATGGAATGCTAGACCATTCAAAGAGTGGGTTATTTTTGTTAGAAAATTAATTCATTCTTACATTTAAACAGTTATGTTAGGAAAAAGAACATATTATATTTTTTTATTAAGGTTGATCGAACGTTAAGGACGTTCTCAAAAATATAAGTGAAAATATTTGAGTCTTACGTTTCAAATTTTGAGGGTGGATTCTGTCATAGCTTGGAAAAACCAAACGAATATTATGAGTAAAATTTTTCGATGTAGGTACCATAGTTTTTGAAAAATTGACAACTAAATATTTAGAGAAAATCAATTCTAGAAGAGATACTTTTAGAAGAAATACTGACCAATCAACCTTAATGTTTACAACAAATTGATCAAAGTAAATAGACGAATATTTATAAAAAATAATGGGGTTTAACCTACGTTCCTACGACATTCGTCTATAACAGAGGCAACCCACATCATTATTTATTTATTTATACTATATCCAAATACATGCAATTAAATTGATGATATGGGTGGAGTCGTTTACTACGTTCTTATCCAAGCGACGAGAGTGTGATCAATACCGCCCCATTAATTATAATTGATCAGATTGCCGCTGCCTGGATTCGAACCCGCAGCCTCTTAGTTTAAGCAGTCAAACTTAGGTTAGGTTAGAGACTTTTAAAGAAAACAAAATTACAGTGAATACCCTTTGAAAAAAATATGAATTTATTTTTAAAGTTTTATGATAATGTCGAATGAAGGTTATCATCAAACGATTAGAAGTTTATCATATACATTTAACAATTATCCTTGACACATGACATATAAAACAAACCCTTGAATTTATTATAAGGGTAACTTTACATATACGTTTAACACTATAACGAATATAAAATAGGAACAAGGATTATCAATTAATAATTATTAGTGACATTGAAAACGTTTTACCTATTTCAATTTACTTCGTTCGTATTTACATGTGCAGACTTTCGTTAAAAACATTAGGCTGGTTAAATTGATTTGTGTGATTTTTTTATCTATAAAAATTTGATCTAAATTTTCAAACATAGATAAAAGGATATAGATGTAGACACTTATTGTTTCATTTAGTATTAATATTTTAAATATGAATTCATGTGTTAATGAACGAAATAATTCAATTTTGCGTATTTATAAGATCAATCTCTATATATATTTGTTTGTTTGTTTCTTACGCTTTCACGCTAAAACTAGCTAATGGTTTTTAATGAAACTGTACAGCAATATAGCTGATATATCAGAATAACACATGAGATATAATTTATAAAGATATATAAATAAATAAAAAAAAATAAAAATTAATTTAATTTGACATTACCATAAATTACAGATTTCTGTAAAAGTAGTCATTTGACATTACCATATATTACGGATTTCTGTAAAAATTGTCAATATAAAATATTTCACGGCCATCTTTCTGATATACTCAATGAATAATTACGACTGTTATACATTTAAAAAAATAGAAAATCATATATTTTACCTGTATAAAACAATCCTTACCATTATTTCGAGTGTTATAGAAAGGGGATAAGCGAGAGCAATCTTTATCAATCTTTACTTTAAAACTCAGTGAAGCGGGTGGGTATCACTACTCTAGTATTATCATAATACTTCGATCTCAAAAAAAAAAAAAATCGACTGTTAGGCGGGTCTGCTAGTTAGTTATATTTATATAATTGTACTAAAATACACTCAAGTAGAAATATAATTTAGTAGGTAATTTAAATAGATAAATCTTGTAGGTATAACATATTGTTTCATTGGAGAACTTAATTTGGATTAACAGTTATAGGTTTATATCTATTGAAAACTTCTTATATGGTAATTGAATGTATTTTAACGTTATAAGAACTGATTTATGAATGTTATGTGTATGTCTAGGTCTGTCTCTCATTTACTATCAACAATAAATGATCACCTCCAGTTATAGGTCGTCATTATGATATTTTTTTTATAGTTTTTTAAACATTTCTAATCTACATCTTTGTCTAGTTCAGAATAAAGTATATCATTAAAATTCATTATTTATGTAAAGTATACCTACTGTTTTTAAAACCTGAGCCATCAAATGATTGTGCGACCTAGCCATTATTTTAAACGGTGTTAATTTTTATACCATTGTAATATATATCAAGGTATACTAAGTTTAGTCTCAAGTTTGTAACGCTTAAGAATATTGATGCTACAAACAAAATTTTGGTATAGGTGTTCATAAAATCATCTATTTAGTCCATTTTCGGTTGCCCGACTGTCTGTCATCTGTCTGTCTGTTGTTTGAAACATTTTTCGTAAACATCACTGTTTACCTGTGAGGGCGCAAATTAGGGGCAAATTGTGTAGTATGTATTATATGGGAATATCAGTTATGTATATGTGATATTTATGCATGAGACAGTGTAATCAACACTGCCTATACATGGTATTTAAACAATTAACTCAGTCAATTGTTTGTTTTCAATTGTTATTAGATGATTTTCATTTTATTTCAAATATTTTTTTTTGCTTGCACCATCCGTTAATTATCTCGCTATATTTAGATATCATCGGTATAGGACGTTTTTATAGCTTCGGTCTGTATCTAAATTTCGTACAATTCTAAGAGGTTTTCCATTTAAAATGATATAAGTTTCAACTTAAGGAAGTATAGTATAGTAGGTTATTTATCAAAATTATCAAATGGTGAATTTTAGACGAAAAACAAGAATTAATAATATTTTCGATATAAAGTTTAATTTTCGAAATATCGAAGACTGAATAATTAAATGCATATGCGAAAAATTCAATTTTTCGGTTACTAGACCGCATAGATTCGATTCGATATCATCGATGGCAATATTTAAGTATGCAACCACTCCAACCATTTTCATTAAATTAAGTATGCAGGGGGTTTTTAAAGCGAAAAATCGATCTAGCTAGATATCATTTTTAGAAAACGTCCTTTTATCTCGGAAACGGTTCCTACTAATTTTTTGAATTTTTTAAGCAGGGGTTTCGGGGGGGGGATAAATCGATCAAACTAGATTTTATTTTTAGAAAACGTCGTTTTATATCGCAAACTTTGATTAGGTTATTATTTAGGTTTTTATTTTGATTAGGTTTGTCAAAAAAATAGCAAGCAAAGCTCGGTCATCCAGGTACTATTAATTTTATGCGCTAGTGACGAAGTGAAAGTCAAGAAGTCACAAAAACGAAAAAACAAAACTAAAAAATGTATGATACACAAAAATCGTTTAATTTTAAAGTTCTATCTTTTTAAATAGAAATACTTCAAAAATGTTAGAATAAAAATACGTTTTTAAATTGATTGATTGATGATAATATTAATTTATGAAATTAAAATCACTTGAACGCAAGTGACATAAAAGATAAAAATTTAATTGCGTAATGATATTAAATCATAATAAAACACACGCAAAAACCTTGACAATTCATCTTGAATTCATATATTAACAATCTGTTAATGATTATATTTAGTTAATTAGTACCCAAGAACTTTCTCTCAATAAAACACATAAACGAATTGATAAAATCCATATGTTGTCGTTGTTATCTTTTTGCAGTATATGTAACAAAATATTTGTTGGTTGGCTACCATCCAAATAAAAATTACAAGCCAAATGTACGCCTCCGTTCAATAATATACACTTTGGACGATACAAGTTGTAACAATATATACGCATCCCAAAATACATCCACATCTAAGTACAGCATTACAGTATTCGCACCGTGTGTGATTTTTATTGGAGGCGTTTCCATCGTAACGATACACTACTTTAATTGTAGAATTGTATGGATGCATATATAATTGTATGGATTGCTTTTATGACTTACATTGAAAATTTAATATTATTGTTTTACTAATTTAAATAAATAATTATGATAATTTACATTTGAAAAATAAAATTTGTGCAATTTGATTTCTTATTTTCACAATTTTTAATGCATTAAGTTTAATTAATTATTGTTTTTCAATAATTTTAATTTGACATTTACTATAACATTAACATGTAAAGAATTGCAAATTAGTCATAACACCCTCCTTTAACGCCAAAATTTTTCATTGGCATCGATTTTATTGTCACTACCATGACTACGCACACAACGAATACTCTTGTAGGCCATGAATGTATGATAAAGTAACCATAATCATACTCATTAACTTAAAGGGTCAGTGCATCAATCTGATTTACGTTTATAATTTTTATTTTCAAATGATAGAGCATTAATTTGTCCATGTTTCCGAGCAAAAAATTTATTTATAAACCATTATTAAAAATATTTTCGCTGCCAAATGAATCTGCTAAATCAATTAAATTAAAATGTATCCAAAATTACAATTTTAACTACCAGTTTCAATAATGGTACCAGCCCGTCTGCTAAATTTTACTTTGGTATAATATACATAAAGAACTTATTGATCTACATTTTTCATGTTGATAATAAATTAGATTTAATCAAATACGGTTAATTATAAAATTCATAGCGCAGTAGCTGCTTTAGCAAAGCAAATTTCCTCTTAAGAGATTGAAAAAATCATTTTTTTTTTCGATTTTTAATTTTCAAGGAATTTTTATAATGAAAACTAAGCGTCTAGAGAACAAATCAATAGATTATCTACTTTTTTGCTTAAAACTGGTCAAAAAAATATTTTTTATTTTGAAAAAATTCAAAATGTTTTTCTTCGCGCAATAAAACAACTTTCTAATTTAAAGTATTCATCTATCGATTACCAGATATGGAATAGAGTGAGCTTTTCCTTGAACTTGAAAACCTAGTTTAATGTCTGCCAACTAAAAAAAGACATTCTGTATATAAATTTTAACGATGGTCATTTTTTATTCAAAATTCCATCATCAGTACAATAGCTTCCATTTCCTTCGTAGGAAAGTAGCTAAAAATTCCTTTTTTCGATTAAAAATTTCACAAAAAATGAAATAAAATGTTAAGTATATCTCTAATATTAAAATGTACGTTTACAGCAAGTCTGTATTGATACCATTCGGAAGGCATGTTTCATGGTAAAAATCAAAACAACCTAAGTTGGCAATGAAATCTACCACAACTTTTAAACACAAAAAATTTTGAACCTCTTTCATAGAACATTCTGTATAATAAAGTCAGTCAGATTAGTCGAGCGCCGAATCAGTTGGTCATCGTGATGTTTGTAAATAGAGTTGACAGACAGACAAAATGTATATCTGTTATTGTTTGCTTTTATAATTATATTTGTCAGCTGATTAGTATGATACTTAAATTTTTAAGCGCCCAGAATATGTCATTTTAAGTATTTGAATAACGTTACACGTATATATTTTGTTATGCATATGAATTATATTGTCTGGGCTGAAAATTATGTTTTTTTTTTTGGTCGTTCCAAAAATAAGTTATTTTTATTTATACTTTTCTTTATCCATTCAACATATTGAAGTTATAAATATGAAATTAAGTGTTTATATGATGCATGACACGTATTCAAACACCTTACACCATCAGAAAATATCGAAAAGTTATCTCGATTAATCTTATGAGAGGATTGCTTGTTCTCAAAGTTGATATAACTACTCCTTTGTTTAATATTCCTAATGGATCTTAAAAATTAATGTTCATAAGTTTTGATACTGTTTTTATTACACCTTACATTTCTGAAATATTGATTTTATTTTAGTAGAAAACATTATATCAGGCAAGAAACTTATTTATGATGTTACCTTGCAAAATAATGATTAAACAATGTAACTTAGTAGTTTGTATTCCTGTTCATAGCTCTAAAATTAATTTTAGGATGTGATATCTTGCTTTCTACCCTTTTTTAAAGATTTGATGAGACTTCTGTTTCAATCGAACGAAAATATAACGAAATTATTGATAAATTAAGAAAAACAAGTGAAAACAAACAATTAAACAATTGATTGAGTTAATTGTTGAAATACCATGCATAGACAGTGTTGATTACTCTGTCACATTACACATACATACATCATGTGTGACAAATGTTTTCAAACACAATTTGTTAATTTTTTTATAAGGATCATTTTTTACATTTAAACTTTTGTTCTATCTATAACGGTTTACAAGATGGGTCCTACGGACCCAAGACCCAATTGCCCTATGTTGCTCATTTACAAACTCAACCTCACTTTTACGTCCTCAGCACGCTATCGTTTATGAGTAATCGTGATGACAGACGGACAGACGACAGACAACCGGAAATGGGCTAATTAGGTGATTTTATACCTACACCAAAATTTTGGTCATGGCATGAATATTTTTAAGCGTGACAAACTTGGGACTAAACTTAGTATACCTCGGTATATTTCATATATACATGGTATAAAAACGACGGAAATCAATTAAAAACATTTACATAATTTTGAACTTTTACATCCGAGTTGTGTCGAATTCATTCCGTTATTCTATTATTATCAAAATTTGACGAGCTCTATATAATTGATAACAAAATTAAACTTTGACACTGAATAATGATTCTTTTTTTTTAATAAAATTAAATTTATTGACTTTTACCAAAAATAAAAAGGTGAACGTACTTTATATAAACATTTATTTTTGTTTATATATTATTCATATTTATATAGTAAATAATTTATTACACTTGATATATTATAACGATGAGTGAGCCTCAAACTTACAAAACCACTTGGATTTTAACCAACTAACATAAAAGTTGGCAAACAATATTTATCTACTTATTACGCGCTATTATTACATGAAATTGGATTTAAATTTTTTACTTTTTGTTATCGAAAGCCCACTTTGTTAGTCATAGAAAAGAAATATTGAGAAAAATAAACCACAAAATGCACAAAGCAATTTGTTAAGAAATATCAGTAGAAAATTTGCAGTCACAATTCACAAAAGATTTTACTTAATATTTTAAACGACAAATTTAAAATGTACTTAATACAGGGTGGTCCAAGTTATAACAGTATAACTTCTTCAAATGAAAGTTAACAATTTCTAAATACACTTATTCGCACCGTGCGTTAGTTTTATAGGAGGCGTTTCCATGGTAACGATACACTACTTTAATTATAGAATTGTATGGATGCATATATAATTGTATGGATTGCATTTATGACTTACATTGAAAATTTAATATTATTGTCTCACAAATTTAAATAAATAATTATGATAATTTACATTTGAAAAATAATATTTGTGCAATTTGATTTCTTATTTTCATAATTTTTAATGCATTAAGTTTAATTAATTAGTGTTTTTCAATAATTTTAATTTGACATTTTCTACAACATTAACATGTAAAGAACTGCAAATTAGTCATAACAACTTCCTTTATCAAAAAAATTGTTCACTGGAAGCACTGGCATCGATTTTATTGTCCTTACCATGACTACGCACACAACGAATATAGCTGCGAAAGCGTCCTTTTCTATTCAATACGAAGATTTTAAATTTTAGAAAAAAAAAGGGTTTATGCGAATTTTGCCAAAACAGCTTCTTAGGAAAATTGGAACTTTGGCATATAATGCCTCAAGCATAACGTTATTGTATTTTCATTAAAGTCAGTGGCACTAGAATTTTTTTTTTTCGAAATAGAAAAAGGCCAACTCGTACTTCAAGTCTACATTGATGTTATTATCAGTTTTCCACCCCTATATGCGTATGATCAGTTATCAGGTTTTTTCGTAGAATTGGATACAAAAAAAATGTTATTATTGGAAAAGTAATCAAATACTGATATAACATGTTAAATACGTATAAATATTGATAAAAAAATAACAATAAATGTGAAAATATCAAGAGGATATATATGTATATTTCCTAGCCATATCCGTTGTTAATCAACTTTATTTATATAAAAAAAACGCCCTCCGAGCTCATCCAAATCTATCGAATGGTACTACTAGGCGCAGAATTGTATATCTGTCTATTAGCACCAATCCACAAAAACGATCATTAAAATGAAAAATAGCCACTATTAGTTATAATTCACAGATGCATATAATTGTAATTTTAGAAGAGAAAAGTCAAAAATATAATTTTACATTACATGCACCCGATTTTTGTGACTTTTTCTGTAAAGTAATTAGGATCAAAAGTTACTACAAATTCATTTAATCATAAGACGAGTATGGTCTAAGAAAACTGCCTGAAATCGTTACAAGAAATTGATATTCGGGTGGTACTTTGATCTTGAAAACAATGTAATCAATAAATAATTTTTAAATTTTTTGGGACACAATTGGAGATCAACATTTTTTTTTTGATTTTTTTTTGTTTTCAAATCTCACTTCTTTAAAAAAAATAATAAAATGTATTTAGTTGTTGATTGGTCGAATACTTTCTATGGTATCACCCAAAATCCTATATTTTGGAGAGATTTTCGACGATACCTCGGGAACTACACATCTAGTCATCAAACAAACTGGAATTTTGTATTTTTAACTTTATATATTCCAAAATTAGAAACAAAAAATATCGGTTTGGCTGGGTGGTAGGTATGCTGAACGCCTGTATCAGTGTAAAACGACTATTGCAGGAGCGGTCACAATATGGAGGATTAGGAGACGCTGTCTCCTCTTCTCTGTCACTGTCCAGCTCTTTCCATGAGGAGATGGGCTTATTTGAGCCAGCCTCACTTTGACGACATCTCTGAGCTAAAGTCCTTTGACGTCAAAGCACGCTGTTCTTAAACAGCTCAAAATGGTTCATAGAGTAGTGGCCGGGGATGGGTAAACCCTTATTCGGTATCACAACGGATCCCATGGTCTAAGTGTGCCCACCCCAAGACAGCCACTCTAACCTATCCTAACCTAAATATCAAAAGAATTATTTTAAAAAATTGTATATATTTTCT
Organism: Chrysoperla carnea; assembly: GCF_905475395.1. Lineage (NCBI taxonomy): Eukaryota > Metazoa > Arthropoda > Insecta > Neuroptera > Chrysopidae > Chrysoperla > Chrysoperla carnea. The sequence continues at coordinate 57,102,624 of NC_058339.1, forward strand.
TTCATTGAATGGCATATTTCGGTGTTTGATTTTATATTCAATAAACTAAATTCGTGTGTATACGATAAAATAGCATCACATTTGATTTCTAAAGGCTACGTCGTAATAAACAATAATAATAATATTGGATGCAAAAGTAGTAATTTAATAGCAGAAACCCGATGTAATTTAATTCAATAATTTATTTATTTACTTATCTCGTTTATTTAGTATCAATACTTCATAGTCCCAACTAATGAATTCACTTACACATTGTTTACATTAAATTTATAGGAGGTAAATTAGATTTATACAAAATATGTCAATTCATTTCAAATTGTGCGTTTCAAAAAAAAGTTTCTAATAGGGTTTTGAACGTTTTGCCCCCAAAATCAACCCCTATGCAGATCAGTAGCTACCCATTTTTTTAAATGTTTATTATTTCAATGACTATTTTATGTTTTAATCCGAGGAGAAAATACTTTCAATCAGAATGTACAATTTTTTGCCTCACACTCATAAACAGACACAAATTATGATATTTAAACAAAAAAAAAAATAAATTTTTTTTAATTAAAATTGAAAACGATTTATAAAGATAATTTAACAAACTTAAGTTTGTTATTTTATATTTCCTTCGACCATAGAAAGAGATTTATCTTAATGCAAAATGAAAAATAGACTTTTCAAAATAACGTGTATAATTTCAATCTAATCGTAATCACGTTTATTATTATATGTTAGAAAATTAATTGGTTCTGATAGACAAACATATAACATTACAAATAAATTAAGTGAAAAATTTGAAAATTAATATTTATCCCCTAGGGATATTTATTTTTAATAAAACTTGGCGCCGAACAATTAATAATCATCAATTGATCAAAAGAAATTTATTCATAATTATAAATGAAAATTAAAAACATTTTAATTGAAAAATTAAAGCGTAAAGCTGTCGGTAAATAGGTATAATGCGAACATCAGACCAGCGCCGCATTTACAATTTTTGTTGCCCTCAAAGGGGTTGAAATCCTCATCAATTTACAAATGGAAAAATTTACCCGTCTAGACTACCTAACTGGTACATACACCACTGCATCACATAATGAACACCGGAAAACGAAGAAAGGCAAGCATGGACGCCGCCAGAATTACATTCAGAAGGGTGCATCTGCATCTACACTAGAGTGTATCAAACAATCCTTTTTTTTTTAAATTTCGATACCGATAAAATGCTTGCTATGCACCTCAGCCCATTTTGAAAATTAATGACATGAATGTTTCCTATCGGATTGGGGTGGAAAAGATTCCAAGAGTACAATAAGACAATGAATTTTATCGACAAGATGATTAGCAAATTTGGACAGGTAGACAGACGTCTAAGGGATGTACGAGCGCCAGGGCAATTTTGGTTAAAGGCTTGATTTTTATTATATGAAGTTGAAGTAAGTCTAAATAAATTCTTAAAATTTTAGGGGGGGGGGGGGGGGGGGGCCCGATTATTTAAATAAATTAATGATTTCAAAAGTAGGCATATTTAACATTGGTCTTATGGGAAAACGGTAGATGGATGATATGTTTATCATAGGTTTCTCCAAAACTAGTCGGTGGAAACTGAAAAAAAACTATTTAAATTAATGTTAAACCTTCATAATTTGTTGAGAATAAAAACAACCCGTTGTTCCTGACTAGTTAAGGATATATGAGCACGGTAGTGGGGACACAAATTTAAAAAAATGTTAATTTTCAATTTTAATGGTGAATTAATTATGTTATAATATGACGAACAGTGTAACAATAAAATTTTTCGATATCTGAAGTTATTTTTAAAATATCGAAAATTGAAAGTATTTTGCTTTCAATATTTCGAAAACCAAGGCAGATACCGAAAAATTTTACTCTTATTATTCGTTTACATTCATGAAGTTATAACAAAATTCATCATCAAAGATGAAAATAAGGTATAAATAATTTCACCCACAAGTCTAAACTTTTCCATGTAGATAAATATCAAATAGATATATCACACGGTAAAATGAATTCATCAAGATATTTAAATTAAGATCGATTCAGTGCTCGAGTATAGTAAAGGATGAGAACGGCCGATAGTGATATTAATAAGTGATAATATACAAAGTTGTATCGTCTTCGCGTGTTTATACATATTCTAACATAACATTTTTTACATTAGATTTAAAGCTCACGCGTTTAAAATCACTTGTATCCGGTCACTAACAAAGTGTAAGTGAAGTAAGTATAAATAAATTGATCCTGCACATTGTGTGTAGGTGACAATAATAGCGTGCCACATCGTCGTAGAAAATTATTTAAAATATATAATTGTCAACACTTAAGACTAAATGCCCTTGAAAATATTATAAAATATTTCAATTAACTCCAATTTCTTTTATGTATTTTGTTACAGTATTCTTAAGGTCAAATCAAATATACCAGACGAAAGACGGTAGTTTTTTTTTTTGAAACACTAATTACTTCAACATGTGAAACAACTCATTATTAGATGTAGGAAACATCTGTTAGACACGGAGTATGCAAGAGACGATGTAAGTTGTTATTGACAGATTGTATATAATTTGTAAGCAGCAAAGAAATCTGTCATTAAATCTTATGTCTAAATATCAGATAATTTTGGCTGTAAGAAGAATTAAAAATAAAAACGATCAAAATTGTAATATGGCAAGTTTGTTTTTGGATGATTTGAAACCATAGGTAATATTTGTACCTTTGTATCAACTTTAATTTTTTTTAACTTCTGTAATGAAGACGAAAAATAAGAATAAAAATTTTCGATATCTGTCATGGTTTTCGAAATATCGAAAGCTAAATAATTAAACAAAATTTTTAATTTTTGATATTTTGAAAATTACTCCAGATATCGAAAAATTATATTCTTACTTTTCGTCTTATGTTGTCCCCACTACCGTGATCATACATCCTTAATTAGTCGAGCACAATTGTTTTATTTTTTTTTTATATAACGACTAATACTGGAGAAATTTTTGAAAACATATCATCCATCTACCGTTTTCCTATAAGACCAATGTTAAATATGCTTACTTTTGAAGTTATTTACCTATTTAAATAATTATTTATTTATTTAAACAATAGCTCCTAAAATTTTCAGAACAGATATTTAAAAATAATCAAACCGATTATCCAAAATTGCCCTGGCGCTTGTTTCTCAGTGTCACAAAAAAGTACGGATTACATATAGTAATATAATCAATGAAAAAAAACTCGCATCACTTTTTTCTACATGTTTAAATTTTAATCTTATTATGTCTTTATAGACGTAACGCTTAATGACTGATTTTCTTTGTTATTCTCTACAAATAAAAAATTATAATGACATTGTGTCTGCATGTGGTGCCCTTTTCTATCGATTTATTTTTATGACGTACGAAATTGAATCAAAAATATATTTTAATAATATTTTATTCAAACTATTTCGGAAGATTTTATATAACGTGAATTAAAAATCAAATTTACGCGCAATATTGCTTTAACTATTATGTTAAAAGTAAGTAAAGCATTATCAAGGAAGCTTTTTTTGAGAAAATATCCACAGGTTTTACTTACTTTTATAAACTAATCAAAACTTTCTTACATTAGAAATATAATAATTAATAAAACAATTCTCTTTAATTAAGATTACTAGACAAGATATTTGTCAATATTTAGTTTACGCTGTATGTATCATATTAAAAACATCAGTTATAATCGAGAGACCATGATTTAAATTAATATCGTATGCATGATTAAAGGAAACAAAAAAAAAAAAAAGTAATAATAATAAATAAGTGGATAAACAAAGTATATAGTGGATAAACAAAGTATAATATTTAGTTTACACTGTATGCATCATATAAACAAAGTAAAAATTCAATGAGTTGAAAAAAAGCATTCGTGTCTAGAACTCGAATAGCCTATTTGGTAGGGCGTTTGACATGAATCCAAGAAGTTCGGGTTCGAGTCCTGGTTTGAGTGTATTTTTTTCAAATCTCTTTAATTAATAAAACAGTATTCCTATTGATATAAATTGAAACACGATAAACGATTGTATATTTCTTTTAATACATATTTAATCTATGAATGTGCAGGGATTCTGTGGACAGTGTTATAAATAGTTTTCTATATTTTGAACCATCAAATCGTTTTTAGATGTTTTCAGAATTATTAACAACGGTCAGTTGGAAGCAATTCGCACTATTATACCGTTTGTTCTATCGAAAAATGCTGATTGTGAAAAAGTGAATAAGTCTGAAACCATGGAAAATCAATTTCACTGGTCAAAAAATATAAACAATAGCCCTTTTGTTAAACGAAGTTAAAGTTTACTTTATCAATAATGATGTGTTTCTTATCAGTTTTTGGTTAAAAACAATAAAAAAAATAATTTTTACCTGAGTATTACATTATTATTTCATAACACAAATTTACGTTTCGAGTTAATAGCATTTCAATGTGATATAACAATAATTAAATACGGAAACTTTATATACACAAACATAGCAATGCAAAAAATATAAATTAGCTTTTATTTTATTACTGTCATATCGTGTTCAAATAAAAAACCAAAGCTGGGCATTCAAATTGACCGAATAAAATATATTTAAATCATGCATACATGAAATATATCAAGGTATACTAAGTTAGGCTCAAGTTTGTAACGCTTAAAAATGTCGATGCTACGAACAACATTTTGGCATAGTTCAGAAAAGCACTTAATTAGTTATTTCCGATTGTCTGTCTGTCTGTCACAACGATAACTCAAAAACAAAATAGAAATCAACCTGAAATTTTTATACTGTGCTCAGGACGAAAGAGAGAAAAAGAGAGTTCGTAAATGAGCAACGTAAGTCAATTGGATTCTGAGTTCGTAGGACCCATCTTGTAAACCTTTAGAGATAGAACAAAGATTTAAATGTAAAAAATGTTTCTTATAAAAAGATCATCTTTTGTGTGAATCATTTTTCGTAAGCATCACTGTTTACCCGTGAGGGCGCAAACTAGGAGCAAATTATATAGTTTGTATTATATGGGGATATCAGTTATGTGTGTATGACATGTATGTATGTTTGACTATCTAAGAGTGGCTATCTTTCTTTAAATACATGACGTAAAAAACAAACGATTACGTAATCAACACTGCCCATGGTATGTCAATAATTAACTCAATCAATTGTTTATTTTCACTTGTTTAAATTCAGTTTAAATTTTTTTTTAATCAGAATATATTCTTAATTTTGTTGGGTTATAGAAAAAATGGTGAATATTGAACCTAAGTTAAGATGTCAATCACATGGACTTTTGTAAATGTCAACGTTTTATTACCAGGCATCGTTTTACCTCAGTAGTTGGAATATAAAAAACCTTAAGTCATCGTGTTCAGATTGAGGTTTTGTATAAAAATAACCTTCTAACTAATTTGTTTGTTTGAAGATATATCATATTTGTACAGACATAAATATTTTGTAAGGTAACAAAAACAAATGTAAGCTATATGTTTTATGTGTACCAACCATATGACACTTTAACTAGAGGTGTCATAACTGCATAATAGTAGTAAAATAATATTATGTATTCATTTGTAATATGAAATATTAAAATTTGAAAATCGAAATAAGATGAATGTCTGCAACAACAACCTTTGGCAGACATTGTGACTATGCAAAGAATATCAAAAATTAATTTTAATAACAAAATATCATAAAGTCGAAGGCTTCAATGTTTTCTTTCCAATTTAAAAACACAGTTTCTGATTTTTCAATGAAAACACTTGAACTTTTTCTTTTCAATGTCATTGCTAATTTGTTATCAATCGTTTCCAGTGAAAATTATCAAAAACTTTCAAAATATGTTGTTTTTTAAGATTTCTCTTTAAAAGCAGGATTTTATATCCTTAATTAATAAGTTGTTTTTGGAAAAAAAATCTGGTAAAAAGTTTTAGTCAACATAACTCATGCATAAAGTTCCAATTTTGATAGAGAATATCAAAGTTATGTAAAAACTTTGTAAAAAAGTGCGTTTATTCTACATTAAGTTAAGGATCTGTTAAAAATTTTGTGTAACGATACAGGCAAAGTGATTAAATATTTCTTCTTCGCGTTATAAATGCATTTAATGTTAAGAAAAATCAGTAAACATCCACACATAATGATAAGGTGTACAAGAAACAAGAACATCTATATGTGCCCCTTGTAAGACTGTATCCTCGTCGTTCAACTTGAACAGAGTACCCAAATTGAAGTGTATATTAAGTATCGGGTGTATAAGGTACAAGCTTTACAAGAACTTGTATAACTTCCTATTAAAAAAAAAAAACATATGTGCGTATTAAAATATTAATTTCCATTCTAAGCCTATAAAAATAAGGCTCGCAACTTTTTTTTTGCAATAACTTTAATGGTTGCCCCGATGTAATTGAAAATGTCATAAAAATAAAAATAATTATATACATGAGAATACAGTATACATCCGTAGAATAATTAATCAATTACATATACAGCTGATAACATATTTGTCTATACAAATAAATAAAATTGAAGTGTCTGTTTGTAATGTCAAAATAACAGCTTTTTATGGCATATTAATGGTTACTTGTGGGAAAAATAATTCATTACCGCACTAGGGTAGTAATGAATTCAGTACCACATTCCCAATTACTGTTAAAATGTAAACTAATAACAATTTACTATAGTAACTTTTTTAATTTTCTATTTTTCATAATAAGCCATGACTTTAAAATAATAATTATCGTTTATTTTCATATTTTCAAGATGTATCGTTTGATTATTAACGTATTTTTGCAATTGTCCAACTCGTTCAAATTTCGAAGGCGTACGTTAATAATGCTTTTGTCTCACTAGTATCGTAAATAACTATTTTAAAATTGTTGTCTGTCTGTCTATTTGTTACGGTTAATCTCGGAAATGGCTGAATTTGACGCGCTCTTAGTTTTATGTTAACAAATTTTTTTTTAAATAGTCAATAAACTGACCTCTTATTTCTGACGGAAATGGCTAATTTTGACTTCAATTATCAGGTAAATAGCGAAACAAGCTAGTAACTGCCAGTATTTTAATATAATTACAGCAAACATTTTATATATTCATGCATATGTGGAGCGTACGTACATACGTTTGTTGTTAGGTTTGTCCAGCACAACAAAATGTCGTTCGATGTAGACTACATTTTTTACATTATAATTCATGCATGTATATATAGAAAAATAAAGGTATGTTATTATTAATAAAAAGTTAGTTAAGCATTCATTTCCTAAGTAAACTATCATTTTTTATCGTATTCCGTTTGAAAATTATAATGTCACGTAGTTTTGTATATTCTGTTTTCATATGCATACAAATTTGAATATTGAAAAAAATATATTTGTATAAAAAATTTTAGAAATTTCTAAAAAGCTTCGCTTCATGTCAAAGTTTACTAATGTAATTAAGTTAAATTTTTAATTTCATTCAAATTATTTTGAATAAAGAATAATATATTAGTCACAGCTGTTAGGGGGGAAGATATGAAAAAACGGTTTAAACATCTCTAAGTAAAAAATTTTGGTTTGTAATATGTTTCTTACATTTGTAGGATAATTTAGCCACTTTTTCTAAGAATTTTTCCAAACCCCATCCCCTATTTTACTATAATTAAATAACCACCCCGACGTGACCGCTAGAGGAATTCTTTTTTACGACAGTTAATATTTTCCCAAAAATTACGTCTTTTAGCCTGATAATGGTTCCTATATGTTTTTCTATGATTTCAAACAAATTAACACTTATGCTTTAAAAAGAATTGTTTAACATTGTAAAATTTGCTAACAAAAAATACATATTTTTGCTATTTTTATACAAGCGTTTTATTAACATTTTTAGTAAATTTTCAAAGAATCTTCGCTAAAAAATCGTGCAATATTGCAAACAAGAATTTTCACACGATCAAGCAATCACATTTTTCCGAAATTTTTCATATTTTACCAAAAAATTTCACCATTTTATACAAATTTTCATAAATTTTCTATTTTTTAAGTTAAAATTCGTTATTAGCGTGCTGAAAAACGTATTAAACGATATAAAACTCAATAATATATTCCTTAAATTAAAAAAATCGGCGTATTTTCTCGATTTTCCGCTTTCTACGTTGATATTGTGGAAAACTGACTGGATTAATACTATGATAAAAAAAAAAAGTTAATAAGTGGAAAGTCTCCTGACGCACATACCACAAATCTTTGAAAGATTTCTGAATTTTACGATTTTACTTACATCCAGTTAATTTCGATACTTATAAAATAATAAAAAATTAAATAGTTTCGATTATGGAATTTTCTAAGGTAATTAGGGCTCAAAGATCACAAAATTGACTATTAAGATATATATTTTCTTGGAAATCGCCTGAATTTGCTCCGAAAAGGAGATTTTATACGATATTCCAAAAACCATGCATTTAAATCATTAAATAGATTCGATTTTTGTATTTTGATTTTTGTATTCTACCTTTTGTAGTTTCATCGAAATAGAAGACAAAAATTTTTGTTTCAGGATTTGGTAAAACGCGGTGTATAAGGGAATTTTGATCCAATAAATAAAAAAATCGGGTTAATTTAACGATTGGTCGGGTATTTTTTATGGCAACGTCCAATTTCTTACACAACGCCCAAATCGTAAATGAAATGAAAGATATATTTTTTAAAGAAATTTTTGATGATTTTTTGAATCTTTGCCAAAAACAAAGAATTTCAACATAAGAACTTCCAACTCCAAAATAAAATATTATGATTGCATATAAAAAATTTTCGATCAAACAAAGACACGGAACTCTTCAACAAATAAAAATTATGGGAAAAATATTATAGGATGGTTCTCTTACACAGGAAATGTTTATTTACAACACAACAGTGACACACAATGGTAGAACATTGAGATGTCAATTACAACTATTGTACCAGCCAGTTCGTTCGTTCATTTTAATAAAATAAAAAAATATTTTCAATTTAAAAAATGTTTAGTAAGTGAATTTTTTTCACAACATATCCAAATTGTACATACAATTTAATTTAATGATTAATTTAACCTCTATAAAGGTTATATTTATTTGTGAAATATAGATTACAATAATTTATAAATGCACAATAGGGGAGAGTGGCCACGGCAGATTCATATTTAGAAAAAGATACAGTAATTTTTAACGTTTCTGAACGTATCTCATAGCTGTTTCAGTTTTATTCGAGTCAAAGATTTGTGAGTGATTGTTATCTATTATTCAGAAACGTTAAAAAAATTAAAATGTTTCTTTCAAGACATGACTGTGTCATTGCCACTCTCCCCTACTACAGTCAAAATTGTCAAAAATAAAAATAATAATTGATAAATATATTCTAAGCAAAATTATATTGTATATAGTTCAATCATTATGGATTTTTACCTTCTAAAAATGCAAACAAGAAAAACTTTTAGACTACCCACATCATAAAATGAAATTTTATATATACGAATGTAGTTAAATAAATAAAGAATAAGAAAATAATAGTGTGGGTGGCCTCTGTTAAGGCATATTTCAGAGAAACGGAGGTTAAACGCCATTATTATATTAATGCTACACAAAAGTTTACTTTTAGTGCTACCTGGTTAGATTTTACACGTCTCCAGGAACAGACAATTATAATTAAAAACATATCAAACTCTTTTACACAATGAAAATTGTTTTTGAAGCTGAAGACAAAAGATAATTCAACTTTTATTTCCTTTATTTTTTATTATTTGTCATTCAGTCACATCTGACACAATATTATAAATAGCATGAAGCCACATTTTATTTTCAATCTAGATATTCAATTTTCTCTCACAAAAAGAAACTTTCAATTCGAATTTTTTTTTACATCAATATATCTACATAATACATTTTGACTAGAGTAAAAAAAATTATTATTATTTTTAATGATTATGACAAATTTATTACTTGTCTCAACTAACCAAATTAATGACAAAAATATTAAAAATAAGTCATAAAATACATTTTTAATTACATCGCATAAATAATAGCACAGTTGCTAATAATTATCTTACTTATCAAGTATGATGATAGCTTGGCTTGTGTAATACAGTAATAATAAACTTTATATAGAATTTTGTGGGTATTAATTATTTGTTTAACTTTAAAATTATCATTTTCATCAATTTTTCTGATGAATTTATAAACCTATTTCTTGTTATTTAATAACTAACAACTGTCATGTCAGTTAAATAATAAATTACAAATTGATCAATTAATTAATAATTATCATCATTAACAGATATTTGTTGTTTGGAAAATGCCTTAAAAGAATAATACAGGATAATATAAATGAATGCAAAATTTTTGTTTTGATCGGATTGAGGTTCGTTCGTCTAGACTTAATTTTCCTTTTTTATCTTTCATTGTCGGGAATTTTTCTATTCAATTACTAGCACTTGCGATCTCCAACGATGGAAGAGGGTAAAAAATAAAAAATTTGGAGTAAAACATTGTGCAATTGTTAGTTTTTTTTTATTAATATTTACGTTAATTGAGGGGTCGGAAGTGTAAATAACGCCAGTTCTATAAACAAAACACAACGACCTAAATAAAATATACATAGGACCTTTTCTTGAGCAAAAAAAAAAATCGAAATTATTAATTTTTGACAATACAGTTTATAACAATTGAACGGTCAAAGATAAAAGGTCGCGCCTATGGACTTCAACGATATATTTTAAAATATTTTTATTTTTTGTTTTCTAATTTTTTTTAGTCCGGCACACCATTATTCTTACTTAATAAGTCGAAAAAATTAAAATTTTCGCTAAACAATATCATTTTTATCAATGAAGAAAGAATTTTTTGGAGTGAACGTCAACTTTTCCTTTAATTAATAAACCTGTCTTTTGGTTTTTGCAAGTCCCTTTCACTCACGCGGAGGCATAAAAAACAATATTCCCGGGACATAATAAGCAATTTTTGCAATACATATTAAGGAAAATTGTTAAAAAAATTTCCGACCTGACTATTTGAAGAGAATCGTATAACAATATTGAGGGAGAATGATTGTTTGTAATCATGCGCCAATTCCTACTGGACTTGGTTTAAAATATGAATATATCTTTAAACAACGATTGAACCAATAAAAAACCTTGTAATATATATCAGGGAGAGATGTAGAATTAAAAATGATCTCATCGCATCGGTCGGTTTTTTTTCGACTAATCTATTATTTAAACAAATGTTTTCGACGTAAGTATGAAAGGATTGATTTTTTATTATTACTATGAATATGAATAAAGTTCTCAGCCACAGCTGAAATAGAAATACAATTGTTATTCATTTATTCAATGGTGTGACGTCAGTGTCTTATTATTATAATAATATATAGACAACAACAACAACCACAAACGTGCAATGAACCAACATAGAAACACGTGGCCAATAATAAACATAATATAGAACTAAATTGTCTCTTCTGTTCGATATTTAATATATTCATAGTTTGTGACGTATGTTTTAAAATTTCTATTCCAAATCAATAGAATAAGGGAATATAATTATCACAATGAATAAATTAACATATACAGGATGTTCATCAAGTTTACACTGATAATGGTGTCAAGTCAGTACCTAAATTTTTGGATTCTAGTTTGGAAAGTGTTGATCTTAAAGCTGACTATAGTGAGAGAGAAATTTATAGACCGTGAGACACCACGGGTTTTTTAATGATAAATACATACCTGAAACTTCATGAGTGGCTTAATTTTGACGAGTCTACCAAGCTTTTCTCTACGATCTTTTTCAAGTGAGCATGAAGACGTCATATTTTAGTTACCGTTCTGAAAAAACGCAGCAAGAAATTTGACAGACTATGGCCACTTGAGAACATTAATTATTGAATAATTCAGCAAAAGTGAATTATCTATGTATATGTATTGAAGTAATCAAATGGCCAAAGTGTCCGACAAATTCCCTGCTGCGTTTTTTCGATAACTCAAATATGACGCAACCATGCTCATTTGAAAACGCAGCCCTTTCACTCCATTACAAGTGAACCCGAATATATTTAAAAAATCGTTTTCTACAATTCTCAAACAAATGAATTTTTCAATAACCTTTCCCCAAGAAAAAGAAAGACAGCAGTCTCTCAAATATCTGTGCTTCATAAAATAAGGTTGATCGAACATCTGACGAAGAGTTTTCATGTAGTTAATTAATCATTAACAATTGGAATTTTAACATGTTGTAAAAAGCTTTAGTACTGAAGGAAGAACGCATAGGTTTTCAATAATGTTGCTCCACCTTCTATAAATTAAAAAGCAAAAATCTTCTACTTTTATAAATTTATCGTTCATTACATTTAATTTAATTAATTAATTAAGAACTTAAAACTTTTAATTTTTGTTTAAAAATTTGGAGGGTACTATAAAATCCGATCATCCTTAAAGGTACGCTAGCTGTATCTAATGAAAGAGGTGCTTTTTAGAGATACCATCTTGTATACCTAAATAGTTTATGAATAATACATAAAGGATACTAAAATATAATTGTTACATAAAATTTAGAATAAATTGATTTTAAAGTTCATTTTCTACACAATGAAGCCCACCATGCAGTGAACTAACTATTGGATCTTGTTAATTTGAATACAAGTGGACGTTTCCATACTGAATTCTATTCAATTTATACAAAATTTGATTTTGAAAACTTCTTTATTTTTGGAATGAAGAAACAGCACTGAACTTTCGTGACCGACAAAATCAATCAGTGTTCAACCTGCTTGGTGGAACATTGGTATCGCTACTGGACTGCCATTCAAAAACCTGCGTTCGAAAACCAAACCAATCAAAGTATTTTTTTAATTATTTATGATAGATTTTTATACCCATGATAATAATTTCAATTTATAATATATGAAATTTTAATTTTTCATACTAAAATTAGTTATTTTCATGTCGAAATTAAAAAAGAAAACCAAAGTTATTCCAACGTTTTAAGTTTTTACTTCTATCGACAGTCCTTATGACTGACTACAACTTTTTTTTACTTTTAAAGAGGCGATTGAAAAGGTAATTTGAAGATATTCTCTAACCATCACAATTTACGTTATAAATTCGAAAATTTGAAGTATTGAAAAATAAAAGATCTACTCTTCAAATCGAATGTCAGTCACCAACTGCTTTAAATTAATGCAATTTTTATGTTTTAATGTAATTTTAAAATTTGACAAATTTCTCTCCATATTTTGGCAGCTACAAATAGGATAAACTTCCATTTTATTCACGATTTGGCATGGAAGGTGACAAAATCAAGTTGTGCTGAAAAGATTGACAAAAACGGCGCGAGAATAATTAGGGAAGTTGGGAAGGGGAGAAAAATACCCGTTAGTATTTTTTTTATAAAGTAACTAAAATTTAGAGAAATATTTACGATAACTGATTTTATGCATTTATATAATATTTTTTAAAAATTTCCCGTCAGCCGGGTTTTTATCTCAGTACTTACTCCCTCCATGCAAAACGAATATTTTTTAGCTCTATTGAAGTGTTTTGCGCAGTCTTAGAGAGGTATTTTTATCATTTGAGAAGTTGAAATATTTGTACCACAAGAACCTTTTGTAATGTATTTTAAAAGTAGTAATTTTGGTCTAAAGTCTTCATTCTCTGATCTCTCGAATATACCAGCAAGAACTACCCTCTTAACAAAACAAATATGTATGAATATAATTAAAAGCAATCAACAGCCAAATTAATTAAATAAGATATAAATAAAGATGAACTAACCAAATTGATTTCGTTCCTAGCCACACCAATAATTAATTAAATATTTCGATTTAATTTATAACATACGGAATGAAATTACTACCAACTGTGGTAAAATAATATAATATTCATATTGATTTTTCAATTTTTATGTCTTTTTTATGACTTTCTGGGCTGGTAACATAATAAAATATTTCTACATTTTAACATAGGCGATATTGGCTTTTGATTAAAATGTATTCGACAAAATTTCTTCATACACAGAGAAGAGAAAAGGAACAATTGCAAGAAAACATGTTCTTAGCATGGTAATTCTGGTTTATAAACATTCCGGAGATTATTTTGAAGCACAAAATACTCAATTTTATTTTGAAAGTGATTTGATCCCATTTTATTTTTTTAACGGAACCCAATTGTTATACCATGTATATGTGAAATATATCATAGTATATTAAGTTTAGTCCCAAGTTTTTAACGCTTAAAAATAATGATGCTACAAACAAAATTTTGGTATAGGTGTTCATAAAATACCTAAATAGTCCATTTCCAGTTGTCTGTCCGTCTGTCTGCCCGTAAGCACGATAACTCAAAAACTAAAAGAGATATCAAGCTGAAATTTTTATAGAGTGCTTAGGACGTAAAAAGTGACGTTCAGTTCGTAAATGAGCAATGTAGGTCAATTGGATCTTGGGTCCGTAGGACTCATCTTGTAAACCGATAGAGAGAGAACTAAAATTTAAATGTAAACAATGTTCCTCATAAAAAATAAACATAATAAATATGTATTATATGGGAATAACAGTTATGAATGTGTGACTATCTAAGAGTGCAAATCATTCTTTACTTACGTGATGTCAAAAAACAAACGATTGCGTAATCAACACTGTCTATACATGATATTTCAACAAGTAACTCAGTCAATTGTTTGTTTTCACTTGTTTTTTGTTGGTTTTTTTTAGTAACAACATGAATATTTTGTTTGAAACTTATTTTGAGTTCAAATAATTTGTTTTATATTTTTTTTGTTTTTTTTTTTTTTTTTTCAAACTTAATATGCCAATTTAATATGGTTTACTTTATATACAACTGGAAAAAATAAAAATTTATATGAAACAAGTGAAAACAAACAATTGACTGAGTTAATTGTTGAAATACCATGCATAGTCAGTGTTGATTTCTTTATCACATTACACATACATACATGTGACAGATACATAACTGATAATCAAGTATAGTACATATGTAAATGACTTTATAGGTTTCTGCATTACCGACCGACATTTAGTGTATAGTTTGTACACATATTATAAAATTTCCGCCTAATTGGCGCCCTCACGGGTAAACAGTGATGTTTACGAAAAAATGTTTCAAACAAAAGTTTTTTAATTTTTTATAAGGAACATTTTTTACATTTAAACTTTTGTTCTATCTCTAACGGTTTACAAGATGGGTCCTACGGACCCAAGACCCAATTGACCTATGATGCTCATTTACGAACTTGACCTGACTTTTTACGTCCTGAGTACGCTGTAAAAATTTCAGCTCGATATCTTTTTTCGTTTTTGAGTTATCGTGTCCACAGACGGACGGACAACCGGAAATGGACTAATTAGGTGATTCTATGACCACCTATGACAAAATTTTTTTCCTAGCATCATTATTTTTAGGCGTTACAAACTTTGGACTAAACTTAATGTACTATGTATATTTCATATATACATGGTATAATGGACTAAACTTAATATACTATGTATATTTCATATATACATGGTATAAAAAGAAAATAATGTATTTCTGTATAAATATACAATCTTGATAAGATGAATAAACATTATTGTCTTCTACTAGTATAGTAAGTAGTATATTATATGGACATGACCTTTCAAAATTACAAAATTATAAAATATTAAAATGTATCAGATCTGAGTAAGTATACAGGGTGAGCCATTTTAATCAATACACCTAAACATCTCGTTTTTTAGTTAACCTAGTAAACCAATTAAAAAATAACATAAACAAAAGGTACAGAGTTTGATGAGGGATATCATGTTCTGACATCAGATTAGACCCTGTTCTTCGGGTTTCTTTAATAGCCAATTTAGATCTTAAACGGTTAGAGATAAAATAAAACTTTAATTTAGAAAGTTGATCCTCGTAAAAAAAAACTAACAATTTTTGTCTAAAAAATTTTTATACAAAAACCTTAGCTAAAGAAGAAAATGCGGTTTAAAAATATGTCATTATTGCATTTAATCCAAAGAAAATACGGGGAAATACGGAAAAATCTTTTAGGCAAAAGTTATCAAAGGCTATAGACTACTATAGAGGACATTCACCTGTGTCCATAACCTTGACCTAGATTTATTGATAAACTTTAAGCGTATTTTCTTTCGATTAAATGCAATAATAACACAGTTTTAAGTCGCATACCTCCGAAAGCTAACATTTTTTGAGAAAATGCTTTAAACAAAAATTGTTAGTTTTTTTACGAGTTTAGTTTTTTCTCTCTTACCGTTTAGGATCTAAATTGGCTATTAAAGCAACCCGAAGAACTAAGTCCAACCTGATGTCGGAACATGATGCCCCCCATCAAACCTTGCAGCTTTTGTTTAAGTTATTTTTTGATTGGTTGACTATAAAACGAGATATTTATGTGTATACATTAAAATGGCCCACATAGACAACTTACGTTCCAATAGAAATTTTTTCAATCTGTTACCAGTTACGAACTTAAGAATTTTTAGTCCTCTGCGTCTAATAGGGCAGATGAAAATTTGAAATAACTAAATGCCTGTGTTAACACAAGACAATCGAAAGTATTGTTAGCTACCGGTCTATTCATCTGATTTTAATATAATTTAATTTACTCGTCCATTTCAGACGTGAATTAAAAATACTTAATTATGTGAATTAATAATTATTACTCAATATACTTTTATTGTTTTGGTTGTTGTTGTTGTCAGTGATTTGCAGTCAGGGTTAAATCTACATATAAAAAAATGTTGATTTATTCATAACAATTTTATCAAGGTTACAATCAATGCACAACCAAAGTTTAATCATATTATTATTGAGAATAATTGTGATCTAATTTATAAGTAACAATCTTTATCAGATGGAAGTTCCCATAAAAATGTAGATGAGTAATACAGAATTTATCAGAATTTATTTGACAAAATAGATTAGAATCAATAGTGATCCAAGTATCATTTGAACTTTTTTATTTAAGTTGCAATGTTTGGATATATGTATGCATGTTTGTTCGGGTTAAATCTTACAACTCAATTTTAAAGCAGTTATTCTCAATCAATCAAACTGAAATTTTGCATACATGTATAGTTTAGATGACAATGCAGAGTGACGTCAATCTGAATCCAATATGGTGATTTTTTTCGCTCTTGCGTTATATCAAATGACTCCCATAGTATCAAATTAAAGGGTTTGCTGCGAAGAAAACGAATAACAAATATAAATCGCATGTTAATGCATTTTTATGGTAAACTTCAAGTAAGAATTCAATTTAAAGGATTTTGATATATCCTCTTGTTTGGATTATGAGATCGAATCTTGGAGCAAATCCCGACGCAGTCTAGAAAGATTTTTTTCGTTATCAAAACTTTAAATTGCTACGCATATTGCTAAAACCACCAATGGAATAAGAGTCGAAAATTTGTGTGCACTAGCAACGTGACTGATAATAATAATGCTGAAGGTTATTGCTATGTAAAGCAACTTACTACACACGAACTACAAGGTTAAATTTACAATTTACCAATAAATAATAGCCGAAACATTTTAATTTTTATGCAAATTTGAGATCGATAACATCATTAATATGCTTATAACTTCTTTTTGAATTTCAAATAGGTGTTTTAGATTCATTACTGTAAGTTCCTTAAACCGGAAAGTTAATAAAAAATTTTTATTTTTTATTTATAATAGGAACTTATCTATTACAACTACCTTAAATGGTTTTTTTCTAAAAAGACATATTTAATTGATTTGTAAGTAAAAAATTTGGTATGAAATAATCATAAGGCCTTCAGTTATATACAGAAAAGCATATGGCTACATATCAGTTCATTATCAAAAGTTTATGTTATAAAAATTATAGTTTATACCTTTTTAAACTAAACTTTTGTTCATATCACGTGTATTTTGGCATATTTGATTCACTAGGCACATGTGTTTGGCAATTATATGGAAATAGTTCCACTTCTTTGTACAAAGTCAAGAAAGTTTTGTAATTTAGAAAAAATTCTGTGTAGTTTCGTGAATTCATTTCGAAGAATATCAGCATGTCTGTAGTAAAAATTTTCTTGAAAAAAATTTAAAACGTACACGGAAGTCATATGATGTCCTGATCAGATTTTAAACAAGATAAATTAATATTTTTGGTACTTGGCTCTTTTGAAAGACTCACATAAGAATGAATTACAAGAGGTATAGAGGAAGCATCAATTCTGACGACAGAAGTATGGTTGATCATTTGCAGAATGAACTAAAGAAAATATGTAATTAAGTTCTTCTAATTTATAAAATTTTTGTTAATATGACATTAAAAACAACATTATTTTAACTAGGCCTTTTTGTCTACGTCATCGATGAATTTGTTATTTTATTATATACATTTAAATTAAAAAATTTCATACACATAGCTTGTATGTTTTGAATGGTTCATACAATTTATTTCTCAAAATATAAGTTTATAAAAAACTCAACCATGTTACTTCTAAAAGTGTCTTAATTGTCAAAATAGTATAATGTTTAAAGAATATCGCGATTTGTTGGTGAAATAAACGAACTTATCAGAAATCCTAGTCGATAATGTAGGAAAAGAAATGTTTAAATATGGATAATCACATTTATATGAATGTGTGGTTGAAAATAAATGTATAGATATGTGATATATAATTCTTTGTGTATTTTTATACCATGCATATATGAAATATACATAGTATATTAAGTTTAGTCCCAAGTTTGTAACGCTTAAAAATAAAGATGCTAGGAAAAAAATTTTGTCATAGGTGTTCATAGAATCACCTAATTAGTCCATTTCCGGTTGTCCGTCCGTCCGTCCGTCTGTGGGCACGATAACTCAAAAACGAAAAAAGATATCGAGCTGAAATTTTTACAGCGTACTCAGGACGTAAAAAGTGAGGTCAAGTTCGTAAATGAGCATCATAGGTCAATTGGGATAAACCGTTAGAGATAGAACAAAAGTTTAAATGTAAAAAATGTTCCTTATCAAAAATTAAACAACTTTTGTTTGAAACATTTTTCGTAAACATCACTGTTTACCCGTGAGGGCGCCAATTAGGCGGAAATTTTATAATATGTGTACAAACTATACACTAAATGTCGGTCGGTAATGCAGAAACCTATAAAGTCATTTACATATGTACTATACTTTATTAGTTATGTATGTGTCACATGTTTGTATGTGTAATGTGATAAAGAAATCAACACTGACTATGCATGGTATTTCAACAATTAACTCAGTCAATTGTTTGTTTTCAATTGGTTTTTTTCTTAAATTTTGAATGTTTAACTAAATTATTAAAATTTCCAAATGCGAGAATTTTTTCTAAGTAGGATAAAAAATTTTTATTTACAATTTTTACAATAATAGTTTTATAAAAAAAGAAGCTTTTAATTTTTTTATAATATACAAACTTGTTTTTAGGAAACCTTAACGCTAAAAATTTTTAATTTATTTATGAGTATGTTGTATGAGCCATAATTTAGTAGAACTCTTAGTCTATAAAATTATACTTGATAATAAAATTATTAAGGGGAACACAATTAGGAATGTAAGCGTATGTAATAAAAACATTTAATTTAATAAAAACATTTAATTGAATACATTGTTTAAAATATTTACCCACGAGAGAAAATTGGGACCAAGTTCGAGCATAGCACAAACGTATATGTATGACACTTACGAGTGTATATTTATTTTCAAGATGATAACTTTATTTTTTATTTTTTTAATCGAAAAACTTTTCTAGTTAGATATAGCTTCGAGTAGTTTATTCACTGTAATTTACATACCAACCGAAGAATATGATTTTTTACATACCACCCCTTCACTTGTATATAGTGAATCTTCCCTTTAAAAGTTATTATGTGACTCCGATCGAATTAAATTTAGTGTCGATATACAGGATATTTAAATAATTAACTATATCAGTTGTCAGAGAAAACATGAACTGGGTGCTTTGTTACAGTTACATTTTTGATGAGATATAATCAATATTGATTTAAATTTCAAACATTTTTCATTTATGTCGTCTAAAATCTACATGTTCATGATACAGGGTTATTCCATTGGATGTTACCATTTGTATGGTAATAGACAATTTTTAATTTTTTATTGTTTCAGGCTGAATATGATAAATCAATTGGCTTTGAAAGAGAGAAAGAAGGTAGCAGCTTGGTAGGATAAAGTAAATAAAATAGTTGTAAGGCTAATTAAAATCAAGGAACACACCAATTTCAAGAGGTGTATTTATCAATGATAATGTATTTTGTGGGGTGAAATAAAGATGTTTCATTAAAAACCATTCGCTAGTTTTAGCGTGAAAGCATACCAAACAAACAAACATGCTTACTTTTGCATTTATAATACATAGAGAAAGAGGATAGAGAATTTCTCTAGACTGTTTTTAGCCGCCGGTACCGCACTATGAAATTCCACAAGAGTCGCGCTAGTGTTATAAATTACATTATAATCTAAATTATGTCATCTTTACAAATGAGAAGAAGAAAACGCGTTCACAGTTTATAATCATTTAAGCCGTTTATCTCACGCTTATTATCCCTCAAAACATATAGAGTCAGATAAAATAAATGTCAGTTGCTACTATTTCATTAATATCCCATATGTAAATAGTTGATTACCCAACATAAATATGACAACATAAATGCAGGCACAACTAGATCAAATAGTACTACTCAGAGAAACGTTATTATTAGCATTATCATCCAAGTTTAAATTGAATATAATTTAATTTTCTTTATACATACATAGTATATAAAATAATATTTCATAACTAGATTGTATGATACTTGATTGTAGAATTCAGACTGAGGCAAGATAACTAAATATTATTTCAGATAATATAATAACGTTAAATTTGTTGTAAATATTTACTTAGCAAACAGTTCGCATTTGTCGGGAAATATTTTCTTATTCAATTTTTTCAAATATTTCTTGAAAATTATAGTTCCCGATAAAAACCACCTCCGGTTATTATTTGGATTTTTTTGGGTTATATTAAAGTAAAAAAAGGATCTGATTGTTCTACATGGACAAATGCAGAAGAATCAGGTTTTAGGACTGAAAAACAACGTTAAACAAATGAAATTTATAAATTTTAAAAAACCCCTGACAAAATTTTTGGATACGCAACAATGAACTCGCACTTGAAACATATCTAAGAACACTCTCCATGAAATTACCTTTATCCTTAGTCTTTTCCAAGATGAACCGATTTTGAAGATTTTCAACAATTTTTTAGTTTTTTCGGGTACGGAACCCTAAACTCGCACTTGGCACATAGCTAAGAAAAGGTACTCGTATTCTACCTGCTCTGGTTACTTTTATTGAAAATCCTGTTAATTTTCCCAGTTTTCATTGTTCATATCCAGATATAGTGGAATATAAAAAAGTACCTAAATGTGAACAATGAAAATTGTGAAAATTAACAGGATTTTCGAAAAATAAAGTAACTAGGGCAGATAGAATATGAGTACCTATAACATATCCAAATTTCAAATCGATAGAGTAAATGGTATAATCGCAGTTCTTGAAATACAACTGTAACTTTAACCGTTCTTATCTGAAAAACCACTTTTCTTTATAAACATTTTTTTCCGCCAACGAATGTTTAAGAGGAATCTTAAAAAAATTATAAAGTTTCACGCCAATCAAATAATGATTTCACGCCATTGAAAAATGTGTATAGAACCGTCTTAAAAGAAATATACTATTCAATTGAATCCAACTAACTCTTGTAAAATTTCCAGAATACGTCCTTGATGAATTGCTATTAATTTTTTAATTTACCATTTTTTTAAATATCTAATAATATACTTTACGACAATTCATTGAAGCATTTTGTAAAAGAACTTAAAATGTGTTTCAGATCAAATTTCTTTTGATATACATATATACATATTTGTATACCATAGTCATAAGAATTTATTGTACAATCGTTTCAAGGTTCTCTGTACTTAATAAATTAAGGTTCATAGTTAACTACTTTTTTTAAATTCATTTAAAAGATCATAGTTTTGTTAGTAAAGAGAAAAAAATCAGATATTTTTATGCAAATTTACATGGGATCTTATGAATGTCTCTGTTAAACAATGCCGGAAATTGATGAATTATGAAAAATATGGAACGCTCTTCAATCATAATAAAGAATACCAATAAATATTTGTTACAACCAAAATAGGGTATTCTCCTATATTTGAAAAAGTACTTCAAAATGTTGATTTTGCTAATAAAAAGCCACAAAAATTTATTTCGGAAAAATACACACGCTTTTTGCCAACAACTTAAATTAAATTTTAAACATTTTCTAAACTGTCAAAAACGCGGGCATCCAATTTGGTGACGTAATATCGGTATTATTATACGAAATAACACACATAAGTTTGACAAATATATTCATAGACAACTAATTATAATAAATATAAATATTGATTATCTATGGATATATTATACCCAGCTGTCTACACTAAGTTAGCTGATGGTTCATACCGATATGACATCACATCAAGGCTTGCCCGCGTTTTAGGTCACGTGATATACAGTTTAAAAATTACTATTTTTAATTTTAATATTATAAAAGAAAAATGTGCTTTTATGACTCAAAATCAGAATATTTAAGTATATTTTTACTAACTAAGTATATTTAACTTTTTTTCAAATTTCATAATTTATTTTTCACTACCGAAAGTACCCTATTAATGCCTATTAAATCAGAATCTTGTTTAGGCAGCACATGAAATTCACGATGATACTTCACTTTTAATAATACATATATCATTTACTCAAATTGGCTAATCGGATTAACAATTATCACTCAATTTTTTATTTATTCATCTTGATCTATAATATTTAACAATATTTTTAACCGTACAGTACATTAAACAGATGTAACATACGGTGTTTATAGTCAGGTGGCCACTCGTATGGATGGCAAGCAGTATAAGATAAACGGCAGGTGATGCGGGTGAACAACATACACATTTGTTTTGGTTGCATTTGTTGGACCATAATAATCTACTTGTACAAAATAAAAACAGAACACCTGCCTATACCGGGTGTTAAATCAATGCACAAAATATTAATTAATTTTTTGTGTTTTTTTAAATTATAAAATAACTTTCTATCAAAAAAGTATGGATTAATAACTGATTATTTTCGAGGCATAGTTTACGAATTTTATGGTCCCTGGTCCAATTTTTTGTGCCTTGCTTTGTCATGATCATATTTTAGCAAAATAAAAATCAATGATCTCTCCGTGGCAAGTATGAATTACATCCTGGTCTTACGAACAGCGTCTAGATCAGTTTCTCGAAAATTTATGCATCTATAGGCGGTGAATATGAAAGGGTCTATGAATAGTCTGGTAAATTTTTTCCGGAGCAGAATTATCAAATATTATTTTGCAAAAGACTGGGACTAAAAATCTTTTAATTTTTCGTTGTTCTTGTGATCTCGTTGCGTCTGGAGATGATATTTTCAAGAAAAATATAAATATTTTTTTTTTTTTTTCACAATTTGTAAAACAATAATTCTTTTCTGTGATTCTTTCAAAATGAAACCAATTATAAAATATATGCCTTACTTTGTTATCTATCGATTAGATAAAAAAAATTGTTTCAGAATGAAATTGTAAGAGTATGCCATTCTTATCATACACAAGGTTAAAGTCGTACTTGACCGACATTTTATAAATATTACTATATATAACAACAAAAAATTACAATAATTCTTTACCAACATTGTTAGTAAAACCATTATTTTTTTATATGGACGGAAAAATGTAATTTAGTTGAGAAACGTTAATAAAGTTCTTTAATTTCACATTTACAATTAAAATAATTAATGTACTCCTTCTTAAGTTACACGAAACCTAATACACTCTGTTGTCAAAAACATCTGTCAGCGAAGGAATAGTTTTTTAAAAGCAGAAATGATAAAAGTTAAAGTAAAGTTGAAATGATTACCAATCTCCCCATATCGATATATGTATATTATAAACGTGAAAGTAAGGATATTTGTTTGTTTGTTACGCTTTAACGGAAAAACTACTAAATGGATTTGAATGAAACTATACAATAATATATATAATTTAAACAGACTAACACATGAACTATAATTCATAAAGATAAATTTACAAAACAAATTAAAAAATTAAATTTAGTCTATGACATTTTACTACGTCATCTAAGAGTATCATTTTGAACTCTAAATTAAAGATTTCTGTAAAAACAGTAGGAGGTACAAATTCATGGCCACCTGCTTATATAACTACTCTAAATGAATCAACACTAATAAAAAATTGAAAAATGAACATAAATTTTACCTGTGTAAAACAATCCCTACCCAAGTGTTATGGAAGGGTGATAAATGAGAGCAAAAGAGGTGGAGGCTGTAACGCGGTGGTTTTTACTTTTAAGCCCAGCAAAGCGGGCCCGTATCAAGCTAGTGTTAAACGTTTTTTTTTTGTAGCGATTTAACATTTGGTCCATTCTACGAATGGTCAGTTGGAAAAAAAACCAAGCGATAGACATAACCAAAAAAAATATTTTGTGCTAACTGCTAGGATTGATTCGACAGCAGAAATATTTTTTATCAGACTTTTGAATTATCGCGGATGAGAGAAAAAATTTATTTGCTATTATTGCCTTAAAGTATAAGAGGCGTTGAACAGAGCAAATTACATATTCGATTGAATTATTTCAACCAAGTATTATTTCGATTTCATAAACGATAAATAAAAATCTTAAAATAAAGTTTTTAAATGATTAAATGATACTGAATTTCATCGGAGTAATAAAGGGTAAAAAGAAAATGTCACACTAAAATATCATTATAATAACCATAATCAGAAAACTAAAAAATATTAGCTCGATAGTGATGAGTTAAAAGAACTCCTTAGACACGAGTCTATCTCGAATTACAATTTTTAAAAGGGGTTTATTTTTATATTATCCCAATTTATAATAATGAATATTGCACTCTTCAGTAGCTTTACACGTAGTACGTAGTGCGCTTCGCTTCGTCTATTAATATGAATAATACAATATGTCGCCATTGATGTGTTGCCATAATAAAACAAGGATTAATATTACTACTTGAATCGGTAGACTGGTCGTAACATCATTTTGAAAACCTACAACAGTATGTATTTAATTTATAAATTATTCATACACTGAACTTGTTATATACACCTGGTATATTCATATAAAAAAACATATATAAACAAAATAATGCAATTTAAATAAGAATGTATATTTATATTCTACGCTCAATTGTATACATAGTCTACCGCACTCTAAATACAATATTCATATAACCGCACTCATAACACATATAGGTAAAAAATAATTTCATCTACGGACAGATTTAAGATATTCAAACATCTGCAATCTTAAAATATTAGAAGCTAGCTGATTTTGAATAAGCAAAACGCGGTGAGACAGTATCCAGCTTTTGGCTCACAATTGCGAGAAAAACAGAAATTCTTAGTCTTAAAATTGCATAAATTCAATAGAATTTCGGCATAAGCACATACTTAGTCAACTAAATCCAGCAATTTTATTTTCCAGCTGCCCTAACCTGCCCTCCAGCCATGCTTGGATGTATGAAATAAAAACCGATTTCAATTAAGCGTTTGTTAACTTTGAAAAATTCGTTAAATTATGTTTTCTGCTAATAAAGAAAATTGTATGTATTGGGAAAATCATTAACGATGTTAAGCAGTTAATATTGCTGTCATAAGCAAGCTATAATATTTTTAAATAAAACAGCAGCTATCTATGGAATAACTAGATCATTAAAAGACTAGGATTTTTCATCATTAGAAAGTTCATTTATACGAATAGTATTGTTGCCAATTACTATGGTTTCTTGACATCCATCTATTTTGTTCAACAACTGCTGAAACTCGATTTAAGCCTTATAAGTTATCGTGGTTCAATTTTAAGCCAAAGGTTGCGCATAGCTAAATTACTTTCTCAATAATGATGTACTGTTAACAATTTTATCAGAACAGATGGCCATGAATTATATTTTTACCATTTTTACATTTTAACGTTTACCGTTTTTACAGAAATATATTTCATTTGTTACTCTGATATATGAACTATATTATTGTAGAGTTTCAATTCATTCAATAGTTTTTGCTTGTAAGCGTCACAAACAAACAAACAAACAAACACGCAAACAAATAAACAACCTTACTTTCACATTTATAATATATAGGGATAATCCATAGTTTGTAAAGATGCATATGATATTAACAGAGGCAATTCTACTCATTGTTGTGCATACTCAACACCAAGTATAGCCCACTTCTCTCTAATCTTTAGAATTAAATAATTCAAAGAAGCGCTACAGAACAACAATAGAGCTTTTATTTAGGATGCACCAATATAAACTATAAAAATAACAATTTGAACCTACAGAATGGTTATGGCTTTTATATCTATGAAAGGAGTTACTGTGTGATTATTATTTATAAACAAATATGACTCTGCCTTTGGTAAATAGTTTTACACTGTGATAATAAATCATCGTTCGATATTTTGAAACAGAATGAATTCCGAGTCAGAAATGTGCTCGAGAAACTTAAAATGTAATTCGCCAATTACATTAAAACTAAGGATATTTTGAGTCGTAGCTTAACCTATTGGAAAATTTTTCTGATTGTACCATTCAGCGCCAGAAAAATACATGAACACCAACATTATTTTCTCAAATGGTTAGAGCATCCATCCAAATATATTATATAATTTGTGAATTATTAGTTCGCCGAGCATATTTCGACCATGGGACTTTCATTCGATTCATCGCGACAAAAATACATCAATAAGTACATTTCCAAAATGGGTTTAAGTGGAGCTCAAAAAAACTCCTAATTTTGAAATTACGATCGAGTGAAAAAATACCTCTTATCGTAGAATAGCCCGTGTATGTGGATGAGTGTGTTTTTATACCATGTATATAAAATATACCAGGGTATACTAAGTTTAGTCCCAAGTTTGTAACTCTTAAAAATATAGATGCTATGAACAAAATTTTGGTATAGGTGTTCATAAAATCACCTAATTAGTCCATTTTCGGTTGACTGTCTGTCTGTCTGTCTGTCATCACGATAACGCAAAAACGAAAAGAGATTTCAAGCTAGAATATTTATAGCGTGCTTAGGACGTAAAAAGTGAGATCGAGTTCGTGAATAGGAAAATAGGTCTATTGGGCCTTGGGTCCATCTTGTAAACCGTTAGAGATAGAACAAAAGTTTAAATGTAAAAAATGTTTCTTATAAAAAAATAAACAACTTTTGTTTGAAACATTTTTTCGTAAATATCACTGTTTACCCGTGAGAGCACAAATTATGCGAAAATTGTACAGTATGTATTATATGGGAATATCAGTTATATATGTGTGACATGTATGTATGTGTAATGTGATCAACAAATTATGTCTATATCTATAACATGGTATTTCAACAATAGTCAATTGTTTGTTTTCACTTGTTTTAATTAAAATCTTTAAAAAGCATTTTAGCTGGAAAATTTTATTTTCATCTGAAAAATATCTATTTTAATACAACATTTGTTCTTCAAGTACATATTATACATATAAAGTATAGTTAGTTGTTGATAAGACTTATAAGTGAAACAATAATGTATTGTTCTTATTATAAAATATAATACACAGTATTTTAAAAGCAATATATTTTTCATTCAAAAACAAAGTTTAAAAAAAATTCAACAAAACAATATTGTAGTTTAAAAATATAAAAAAACGATCAAGTGTGAACAGAAACCCTGTTAAGTATTCAGAAAAAAAAAATCCCGTTTAAAGAGTACCAGCTACTAACAGAAATGCATCAATCAAATCGTATATGCCCCTTAATATTTATATTATTGGAAACGTACTCATTAACTATTGTACTCACTACCGCAAGGAGAAAATACGGCATCGGGGATAAATAAGTTTGGGCCCTTACTCCCAATCATTTCAACAAACACTATGTAATATGGCACAATAATATATGCTGATTTTAGGAGGCAAAGGGTAATCAAAATTTGTAGGCTTTGTTATTTTATTGAATCAACACACCTCCAAAGATATTTCTCAAAATTTTTTGTTAAACCAACAAATGAGCAGATGAACAGATTATTCTTCAATTTTAAGAATTACTGCTCAATAAGAAATATTTCCGCGCCCCCGTAAGAAACAGAGCTCTTCACTTACAAGAATTTTCGCTGAAGAAAAATTTGCTAGGTTAAACACAATAAAAGCAACAATAATTTTTAGTTTCATGTTGTAATGGTCTCTAGAAACGGTCACATTAATATTGCCACCTTCTCTATTATTTGGTACGATATCCTAAAACATCATGTTGATATTATAATACTTAATAATTTTAATTGTTAGTACTCTAGCATATTAGTACTTGGTAATGATTTATAAATTACAGTTAAGGCTACAGATTTTCAACTGTGGGGTCATATAAAAATATAAAGAAAAAAATGTTATCAAGCCGATCGAAAATTCGTCATCCAAATTAAGAGAAACAGTGTGGTGTTTTCCGTAAGAGACGAGAGAAACAAGACCAATATATTTTTGTATTTGACAGATATTTTTTCCTTTAATCGAATATAAAATTAAGATAAAAGGTAATATGACTGGTAGGAGTCTCAATTTTCTGGTTTTTTCAAATTAATTTTAGATTAGAAAACATGTTACCATATGGCTACGCCGGACTGGAAAGGATTACATCTATTAAAATGCACCTTTTTATCACAAAACTTCAAATTGTTGTTAATTATTTTAATAACAATATTACTTTTTCTTAAATTTTGTCAAAACTGTGGAATAGAGACAGCACGAGTTTCAAAACAGGACAATTGATAGGCTACTCTCGCCTCGACTTTAAACTATGATGCAGATAAAAATTAGCATTGCATTAAAATGGAATTCAGAGTTCGTTAGTAGTTATTAATATAAACGTAATTTTCAAAAACATTAATTTTTGAAGGGATAATATTCAAAATTTAACAATTAACTAAAAGAAGTTCAGAATTAAGAACCTTTTTATGAAAATTTCAGACAGGCAAACGAAAATGAACTAATTTTCGAATATGATTTTATGAATACCTAATATCAAAATTTATGTTGAAGCCTCAATATTTGTACGCCTTAAAAACTTCGGACTAAACCTAATATACTTTGGTATATTTCATATACAGGGTAAAATTAAAAAATAATAAATTTTCGTAGCCCGTTCATAAATGATCGCTAAATAAAACCTCCCAATATCGTCACTGCATGAAAATAAACTAATATCATATATCAATAATTGAAGTTCAAAGGTTAGTTACGTAGGAATTAACACTGATTTCTGATATTAGTCACGAATTGTAAACTATATTATAATTAACAATAAACTCGAAAACAAATCGATTCCCAATTAATAATTTACTTGAAATTCATGCATAGTTCGCATAGAATTGAAACTATATCGTTGCGTTTAGAACCGAATTTAACGCCGTGAATAATTGAATTACGTATACAGATTACCCAAAATTATGACTTGACTAAAGAATTACAAGTTTTAAACAATAATAAAATGTAATTCTTTATCAAATACCATCAACTTTCCTATAGCTAACTGTTTACGTTTTCGTGGAAGACGAACATTTTTAGATTGCAAACTGATTTTAACATATTTTTAAGTTGTGATGGGCTAGTAAAGTGCTTGGTATTATGGCATGAAGGAGGTGTTGTAAATTCAAATATCCTAAATACATCTTAATTTCTCCACATTAATTTAACATTTATGTCATAATTTTGCCTGTATTTCTTAATAAATGGGATATATTTTTAATATAAGGTGAAAATAGCAAATTTGCTGCCACTGGCGCTCTGTCTCAGTTCTTCATTCAACGAATAATGACTTGTTGATTTTATTTTTAAATAAATAAACAGCATTAATTAATTCAGTTCGTAATTAATATTAAGTTATAAAAATTATTATACAATATATTATTAATTATTTTTATAAATTAAAAAAAAGTTTATGATTATATAGTTTTACTACACAACATTCTGTAAAATAAATAATTTTACTTAAGGTTAGTTATGTATTTATGACTTTAATTAATATGCAAATTTTCAAGTGTCGGAAATAATATCTCATGCAAGATAAGTATTATCTTCGTGCACGCTTTTAATCATAGATCAGGTTGCGGAAGAAGTTTAGTTTAGTTTTGAAAGCTTTGGAGAATTGTGATGTCATAGAAAATATCACACAGTCTTAAAATACTCTATGAGGCCCAAAATTGAGCTTGAGAATTGTTGCAGTTACCCTCAACAGCATCACAAAGAGGATTTTCGAAGATAGCTCTAAGTACTCCTCAAGTTATCGAATAACTCGAGAAGTACTTTTTCGAAAATTCCTTTGATGCATTTTCTTCATTTTCACAAGTATATAGGTGCAAATCTATCAGCATTTCACTTTTGTTTGAAAGTTCATGCTGCTTAGAATTTTCAATAGTTTTTTCAAACTTCGGGCAACATTACGAAATCTTGTCGAGTACCAGCATTATCATTAAAACTTAGACACGACTAAGAAAGATCCCTTAGAGATTTTTGCTTTAGTAACAAATGTAAGGTACGTACCAAAATTTTTAGATCAAAGAGAAGCAAGATAGGTTGTTGCAACTTGAGCGAATAATAACTGCTAATATTAATTTAATCAATACCATTTTAGCAAAATATATTAAAGCTTTTTTGTTTTTGAAAGTTTATTTTCCGTTAAAGCATCGCTTCAAAAATTGCTAGAGGCCTGATACAGTTCAAATTAATTTAAATACTAGTTCAATGATGAAATTAGTTATGGCATATTCAAAACATAAGAGGAAATCAGTTTGTAAGTTCTTGGAAATTGGCATTGAATTATAAACGGGTAGCAGAATTTTAGTTTCGAACAAACTGTGCCTACCCTTCAAAATTTTAACAGACAGTAATGATTAATAATTGTGAGTTTCCATTAGCAAATCCGTATGGCGAACCCTAATGACTTGAATCGATGTTTTTTTATAACACAAGGACATATTTCACACATTAACCGAAAATTTATTTAGGAGGACTCCGGATACTTATTTATCCCTAGCTCCATTGAAAATACTATGAATCTTGACTAATTTAAAAATTTATTGGTAATATATTTGAATATATTATTATTCAACTAATCAACTATATTTCAAATTTCGTGGGCTACTTACAGTAATAAAAGCTTAATTGACAGTAAAACACAGGCGGATTGATGGAAAATTTATAATCCCGCTTTCAGTATTTTTGAATAAGCCTTTTTTCGTAATTACTTACTTTAAGGTGCCGTTCTAGTAGGTATTTATTTCATAGCCCTTAACATTATGAATTAATAATAATTGTATAACATTTTTGTTTTATTCAAAAACAATTTCGATATATATAACAAATAAAATTTTATATAGTGAATAAGATTATAAGAAGGACATCAATTTTATAAATGAATAAACCAAAATAAACAAAAAAATATTTTATCATACTTGCAAATAAAAATAGACAAAAATTAATAAATTCATTCAAAAATAAAAGACATTACGAAAAAAAAGCGTTACATATTCTTACCAAATTATTATAAAATTTGCCTTTAACAAAACACACCGTCGATAACATTTTTAAATTTTACGATTTCATTATGATTTATCAAATAATTTTAAATTTATCAATTATTAATGTTTAATTATATATTAAAAATCGAAAGATATTTTATTTTTATTATTTCACAAACATTCAACACAGATTACAATCAATTAATTAATATTTTCTTCACAAATTTTCAACGATAATATTATAAACAACACACTCCTTACTCAACTAGTGTTAAACGCTTACTGGTTGACAGATGTTTCCGCGTACTACCATTCAATTTCTCTTCACTCAATACAGTACATGACAATTATGAAGTCATTTATTTTCCCATATACAGTACGCAACAATTTGTATCTGTAAATAATATCCTGAATTGGACAGAGTTTTTCACATTAAAACGTGCATGTATACACTATATTACACTCGAAATGTTCACGATCGAGTATCTCCACTCCAAGCACTCAGAAGAAAAAAATTAAAGAATGTTTAAAAATACTTTTTGAAATGAACGAAATATTTCAACTTATTTGTTGGATACTGACTAGAGCTAGCACACGATGTAACTAACAAATTTGCCAGTTTCACGCTATAAAAAACAATTTTAAAAACTCAGAATATTTAAATTGACAAAAATAATACTTTATAGTTGTCACTGGTTTCACGAGTGATAATTATGAATAAATATTAAAAAATTGCTAAAAATTCTTCCAAACCTAACTGAAATACTAAACAATTAACTACCCACGAAAGAAAATATTACCATAAAAATAGGGAGTGTTAAAAATTTGTCTAGGACCTATTATTTGGCCAAAGTATGAAATAATAAATATTTCTGCAAGGTGGCCCTTATTATGGTTTTTCACTAAGCGAATAAAAACCATGAGATATTTACTCTTCTCTCCTTTTTCTGTGAAAATTTTACTATGGCGTACATTTCACAGAAAAAGCAAAGAAGAAATTCTGTAAATATCTCGCCTAGAATCTAGACGATACTTTATGTGCGTCTCTAGCTACACTTCAGCTTCATGGTTGAATATATGATTCAAAGGTGGCAGCAGAATGTATTGAAACTTTGACCAGTTTAATTTAAAATTATATTTAAATATTTGTATTTTTAAACTAATTTATTTACAAGATAAAAAATTTTCAAATATTTTATGATTACGATTGTCGAAATAGATTAATATTAATCAATTAACTTAAAAAAACAATGTTAATTAGATAAAATAATGATTATAATTTTATCACTATATGACGTAACATACACTTTAATGTTAGATAATTTAGAGCATAATACAACCAATACGCTACCACTTCTCTAAACATCTTGCATGCGCCAATCAATACCATAACAAAAATAAAACACAAGGTGCATGTGTGTTGCTTCTAGTTTGTTATGAATAAAAATAAATAAACAGAATATTTACTAAATTCCAATATTATACAAATTACATTGTTATATTTAAAATTATAATTTAGTGTGTATATATAATCAAATATTATTGAATAATTAAAGGATAAAACCCGGAAAAGGTTTAAGCAATTCAATTATGGCTGAATTAAATGACCCAGTTCCACTTCCTCCAGGATGGGATTGTAAATTTGATCCTCGAACTTCAAGATAGTTAGTATCAAAATATTTTTATATTATACCTATAATAATATTGAGAAGTACTTGAGTTTACAATAGTTTCTAATTTTGTTTCAAATATTCAATTTCTTAAAAATATTTTATGAAACAAAAGCTGTAAATAAGTAATCCAATGTTTATGTTTAATTCAGTAATTCACATTAATATTTTTTAATTCATATAAATTCATTTAGTTCATAAATTTTAAAATTTGATTTGTATTATGTGTATTATGGGACATCTACAAGTTTCTTATATAACTAAATTAAGAGCGTGAAAAATGAATATTTAATGTAGGTACGAAATATGTATGTAAATTGTATTTTGTATTTACAATTATTAGTCAGCAAGATATCTCTGTTGATGATATCTCTGAATGGCTCCGAATTAATAGTTTTTCGCACCGGATATTATTACCAATATTAGAGTATGTACACCCCCCACTATCCAAAGCGAGCCCAAATTCGGAAAAAAAATCATTTGAAGATGAAAATGTTGTTGTAGATTATTTTTGACTCAAATTCATAATTCAGTCGACTTAACTTACCCTTAAATCTCAATATGAGCCAGATTTTCTTGTGTTTTTTGCAAACAAACCACTGTCGTCGAAAATAAACGAAAAAGTGTATAAGTTTGTAAAAAGTTGGAGATTTCATTTACCTAAAAATTTCTATCTTTTTGCAACTTTGCGTACTATACAAGCCTCGGGAATATAAGATATTAATAACAAAATTTCGTATTTTTCAGCTATTTTATTAATTACTACACCAAAACCACAACTTGGGAAGATCCACGCTTAAAAAATCAACAATTACAAAATCATGGAGGACATAATCAAAGAGTAAGCATTGGAGAATCAATTCCCTTACAGGTATATTATAAGTAAGCTAGGCAGTGCCACACGTATGAATGCGACTAACTCCATTCGATGTTCTACATATACATTTGATGTTTTAACCTTCAGATTTGTATTAGAGCCATTTAAGTGTTTAAAACATTTTCTAACCAATACAATTCATCTCTTTTTAATCGAAATTAATATTCATCATACTAAAAACATAGTACTTCTAGTAATAATATTAAAAAAGCGCATTAAAGGCTTGAACTTGTTTCAAGTAAAAGACTATACTCAGCTTAAAATTTTGTTTAGAGTATATGTACGTTTTTGTAGCACGAAAACAGCTTCGTATCTTAATTTTCTATTAATCGGCTATTTTTAATTAAGAGATGCTCTTAATATAAAAAATCCATTCCTTTTTTAACATAAATATATATTCAGGTCCGACGAAAAAGTTCAAACCCGAGAGTCAGAAAGTGTAAGTAATGGAATGGGATGAAGTGCGTAAAAGAAACTGGATAGAGGTATGAGTCTAAAAGCAGAGTTATGAGAACACAATAGCCTCTAAATTTTGAAAAATATTAAAATTTTCTATACCTTTTGTTTCTAATTAATAGGTGTTAGAAACACCGGACCTGAATATTTTTATTATTTATTATTATATTAAAACTAGAGATCTGATCATGGACAAAGTGGAGAGAGATGCAAATCGAAAAATGTAAGAGGCAGAAAAACAAGAGTTTTTCGCCTAAGAGGGGCAGAACTTCATCAATGCAACAGTACTTTGACATATTATGTATACTCTAAGTCGAAATAAAGGCAAAACTTAAACCATTCTAAATGCTATAACTATAACATTACATGTAATTCACACATAATGTCATAGTTATAACACTTAGAATAATAAAACACGTTCATTTTTTATGATCCAAAGTTTACATAATTAATCAGATGAGTTTACATAATTAATCATAATTAATCAAAATCCCCCATTACTTAATTGCTTATAACTTTTCCCTATTCAATAAAAATAATTAATGTTATTAATTGTTGTGAGCTTTAATTTGTGGAAGTTCATTTTAATTTAGTTTTAGAAAAATAAAATTTTATAAATTAATTATTTAAAAATATTTATTTATTTATTATAATTTGCAATTCCACTAATTTTATTTTAAAAAATATGTTAACATGTTTCGGGTTTTATCCCATTGTCGAAACTCAACAATGGTTTCGACAATGGGATAAAACCCGAAACATGTTAACATATTTTTTAAAATAAAATTAGTGGAATTGCAAATTATAATAAATAAATAAATATTTTTAAATAATTAATTTATAAAATTTTATTTTTCTAAAACTAAATTAAAAATAATTAATGTTATCTAAAAAAATCCTTTTTTGTATCCTTTATTTTTGTGATCCTGCTTTGAATTATTGTTACCAATATTTAATGTTTTCCTATATCACACCTGTCTGTTTTTCAAATATCAAATTCATGTAATTCTAGCTCTACAGGAAAAATTATACCTTATTTTTATATTTAACGTTTAGATTATCTTTCTACTATCAAGATTGTTTTATGTTAAAATAGTTCGAAAAAAAATCTGTGATAAATTTATTATGAGCCTCATATTCATGCTTCACAACGAATATTTCGGTATATTTTCTGAATAAAAAAAAAGACATAATATATGACAGCAATCTGAAGAGGATTCATAAAAATTCTGATTAAGAAAATGTTCTCTTTAGGCTAATTTAAACCGGTTTTAAACATATATTTTGAAAATTTCTTTGGAATGTTATTGCATGGCAGAAAAAAACTCGTAAATTATTATTTTGGGGATATATGTAGGCGGAAATTTTCTCAATGCGCCTCTGGAAGTAATTGAGCTATCGAAAACTAATTTTTTTTACAATTTTCTAATTAAAAAGTACTGCTGTAGATATGCGCATAGACAGTGGATTTTTTTCTATTGCCGATGGGTATGCGCAGGTATGATTATGAACTAATTGGCCTTTAAATGGAAGAACAACGTAGTATCTTTATCATTTTTTTATTAGTGTCTTTTCAGGTGTCGATTGTAGATTAAAATCAAAATGAAATCCATTTCATTGATGAGTTTTTCTGCAACAAGAAACGATTATTTATCCGTGGCTTCTAAAGTACTATTATTACCAAAAACTAGTTTAAGATAATTATTTCTGTATATTAACTAATTTTTCCATTTTAATATCGATTTATATCTTGGTGTCTTTTCGATAGGTTGATAAAACTTGATGTATTAATTAATGAATCCTCAATTCCTAAATATGTATAGATATTCAAAAATGTATAACTAATTTGCACGCTGCTAATTTGGAAAACCCAGCACGGATCTCCTGACCTAAGGCGTAATCATGTGTACCCTAGTAATTCACATGCATCTCCTTTAAGAGCGTTTCAAATGCCTGCTAATTACAGTCCCAAGACAATACCTTTGCAGGTAGGCTAACAAAATCCTAAAAATGCATGCAAATGTAGAATTAACAAATATGAACATTTTTATTTTTGTAAGCTATGCAACATAATAAAAACTGTGCATAAATGTTTAAGGATATGAGTAAAGAAAGTCCTTTAGCGAATCGGAATAAAGTAAAAAATGAACAAGAGTCATCTTTAACAGCAGATACAGAACAATTAGTTACTAAAATAGGATCAATGTTTCCAACTGTGGCAGAAACACATATACGATTATTATTAAAAAAGTAAGTGAAATATAATTTGAGAATTTTTTTTTTGAAAGTTGATTAACACTTGTGTTTGTTTTTTAACACAGCTTTTTAACGCAATTATTATCAGTTTTCAATATTAACGAGTTTTAAGTAAATCAAAAATAAACTTAATGCTTTCAATACTAACCATTTTCAGGTACTATAATCGTGAGGCTGTTGTAATGAGTGCTTTACAGGTTGAAAAACATCCGATAACAACACCAGGGCCGTATTCGACGCCCCCGCCTCCTATCAAAAATTTTTCAGCAATGGTAACTCGTGGGGGTAGTCCAATACAACGCCCTGGATCTGGTGGCAGTGGAAGTTTTATAGGTTCACCACGAATTGGAGACACATTCAAGCATTCACCCAGACCCCACTCCTCACCCAAGATGAAATTGAGGTTACTACTAAACCCATCAAACTGCTTGCGTTTAGTTTGTGTCATTTGCATGAATATAGGTATTTTCATGTTGCATGAATCTTTTTTTAAGTCCATTTTCAATTTTTCATTTACAAATTCATTATTGCATGTTTTAAACTTTTAAAAATATTACTATATTACTATAAAAACAGTTTACTTTTTAACTAAGGAATGATATTGAATTAATTTGTATGGACAATATAATTTTTGTAACGAGAATGATGTTTTATATTAATTGTAGGTAAATTGTATGCTTGTAAACCCAACTATTAACAAAGTTTTATTCCAAAATAAAGGCCATAATTAGATTACAGGTAGTTTATGTATATTACTAGGCTTTGATGCACTTCAACGATCAACCAATGAGAATTTACGACTAGAGATAATGAGTTTATTATATGTTTTCGTATTCTTAATTAGATATCATGTTTCTTATTTGTTAATTGATGATGAGCGTCAATGAACTAAATATTTGCTAGACAAAAACAACTAGATCTGATAGAAAATGTACTATAGACAGAAACTATTTTAACTGGCGTAAAATGTATACAACTCCTTAAAGGGGACATCAAAGATCGTTTAATGTCCCCACACAACGCCGAGCCGATCCGAATCAATGCCGACAGTAAAATTCTAAGTCGGTAAAGCGAACGTTCATAATTTACATTTGAATTAAGTTTACACCGCTTTTTTTCATTTTTCTAAACAATTAGTAGCTAGATGCCACTTGAACAACAATTTTCACCTACGAACCAACGCCTGAAAGATATAGTTTCCAATATCTGGGGCAGGTTGCTCAAAAAGGACAATGTCTACTGGGCATCTAGGGAAGATAATTAACAAGTATTGTGGTTTTTTTAATCCCAGCTTTCGAATTCTTGAATTTACCGTGACCAGTATACGTAAATTTCAGAAAACGTAGTTAGAGTTAGTTTCTTGTTTTTATACCCAACGGATACTGAGTACTTGTAATAAACATAGAGCATAGTGATCACATACCAGCTCATACCAACTTATGAAATTTTGATGTTACAAATTATATCCTACGAACTTCTAAGGACTTTTTTTTACTTAGAACGGTTTTTACGATATCACTATATATTGTCCGAAAATATTATTATGGGACACCTTATTTATATAGAAAATTTTTTTTAACTAGATCCCTGATATTATGGAATAAAGAAAGGCCATTTGGTCCCCGTATTTGCTCGGAGCATTTAAAGTGATCAAAGTCTACTAATTAAACTCATTTTACCACAAAAAATATTTGTAAATAAATAGCATTTTGAACTAGCATAAAATATTTAGCTTAGCTATTAGCTATTTTATTTGAATTCTTGTGTTGGTTTTTTTATCTAATACATCTAGGGATTTTAGAATGGGTCAACTTTCAATTGCGATGATA
Organism: Chrysoperla carnea; assembly: GCF_905475395.1. Lineage (NCBI taxonomy): Eukaryota > Metazoa > Arthropoda > Insecta > Neuroptera > Chrysopidae > Chrysoperla > Chrysoperla carnea. Next base: position 57,141,394 of record NC_058339.1, read on the forward strand.
GAAATTCATAATGTAATTTTTCAGGCTGTTCTCTGCTCGTGCCTTATTGTAATAAAATATTCGAGCCTATACATGAACACCAAAATAACTAGCAATTACTAATATTATATAAACTTTTAGATATATGAAAAGTATATTTCCTTCGGTAGAAGAAACAATATTGCTAGATGTTTTAACCAGTAATGAGAATAATGTACAAAAAGCATCTGAAGCATTGCTAGAAATGGGATATGAAAAGAAAGATATGAAACCACCAAAATTACAACAAACAAAATCGGAAGAAGACAAAGCTAATGCAACCGATACTTCTAAAGAACCGACACCACCACCCAGAATGAAAACATTAGAAGAAAAAGCAAAAAGTAAAAAAAATTATGAAATATAATAAATAAACAATTTATAAACTGAAAATGAATATTTACAGTTAAAGCTCAATTGCAAGAAGATTATCCAAATATTCCGGAGCAAGTTATTAATTTAGCTCTGGATAGTGTTAATTATCAAATAATTCGTGCCAATCAAATTTTACAAATAATGATTCAAGAAGATAATAAACCTCAAGAAAATAACAACGAGGATGAAATTGAAAATAATACTTTAGTTACACCTACGTAAGTATTGATTCAGTTGGAATGTTTTTTTTACAATATCGCAAAGTAATATGAGCATGTGGAATGATTTTCTTTATAATTCGTTCATTAATCATCCACCATTCATTAAACAGTAAAATTTTTACAATTAAATATTGTCCTAAACTTTTTGATACTATATTGATCATTCATTTTATCATCTTCATAATTGTAATTAGCAGCTCATCACCGTCACATTGGGTTTATAATTTATTTTGATTTTGAAAACAAAATGTCCTCCTCACTATTATTATCTTTTTGATCATTCTCTATTGTAATAGGAGGGTCTTTAACTCTTCTCTATTTCAATAATAGTAGCCCTACCAAACAACTCTTCAGTCTTCTGGCATGACAACATTAAAAGCGATCTTTAAATTGGAATCCCTCGTAAAGTCCGACACTATAAGATCATTTAATTTACCTACCTCTGATTATCGCATATTCCTTTTGATACAGATACGGTAACGACACTGACATTTCAACAGAAGTAAATACAGTAATATTGAATATTACAGTGATACTAATTGATACTACACTTTTTATATATTAAAAAACATAAGATTTGTGGTAGGCTCATTTCTTTGTCGGCATATCATGAGCGCATAATAGATGGTAGGTATAATCATGTACACTCATGACTCCGCCGTCGCTTACCAAAACGCCCAGATATATGAAAGTAAAATACCCTATTTTCAATAACTTACAAAGTATCAACAATATATCAAATATTCGTTGCTTAAACACGTTCTTAGATTATAGGACGGGTATACATATATTACAAATTTGCCTATATCTATGGAAGTTTAAACACACATTTATATAATCACTACGAAATATTGCAACAACAAAAAAAATCAGTATGAAGGACCACCATTCATCCTCTAACCACATACTTCATCTATTGGAATATTCGACATCTATTGGAATATTTTTCTGAAATGTGTCGCGACTTAACTTCATTTACCTTAATTACACAATCATGAATAATTAAGGTAATAAAGGTGTGCTCGTACTTGAGTAACCAAATATATATCAAACGTTGCGATCAATGGTTAGGGATGAAAAGCCTGCCTGGCCAGGCCACCCTCTTTGATTTTGACTATCCTTAAATGCTTAATATCGTCTGTCTGCACTTGATATATTGAAATAAGTATTTACGACACGAGTTTTAGAAAATTATTAATATTTTTTATTAAAAATATGGTAAACCAGTAAAGATAAATTATTTCAATGCTTACAATGTTTTATTTTTATTGCTTAATACATAATAACCGCACTACCATCATAAAGGTATTTTTTCATCGGTTTTATATTAAACGATCGTAAGTTTTAGCTAAAATAATTTAATTTTTTTTAAATTATTGAAGATTGGCTAATTTTTTATCATTCCAAATTACATGGCACCAATTGAATTGGCTTAGAGCACTGCCATCACGCTGCAAAAAATGTATATTATTGAATATGAAAATAGACCAAAATATCCATGCAATTATTTTCTCATAAAACTTTGCGATAAAACTTAATATATATAGTATCATAGAATATCTGTAAAAGAGAAATTTCTACTCTACAGCTTAACGAAAGATGACAAATTTATTAGATCAAGAACTCCTGAACCATCACCTGAAAAAAAACCTGTCACTGATTTGAATAAAAATTGGCGTAATAAAAATATAAATGTACCCGCAAAGTAAGATAGAGGAAATAAATGCAAACAAAATAAAGTTAATTTTAATAAACTTGAATATTTTTCTAGAACTTCTAGAGAGGAAAGTATTGAGAATGATACTCAAGAATATAAATCAAAGTGTATTATAACACCACATGGACCAAATTTACAACTACAACAAGGTCCTAATAACGATTTATTATTGTAAGTATGTACAGATTAAGGAAATCCTCCCACTGGTCAACAATTGATTTTTCACATATCAATCACAATTTCATTAAGTTCATTGGAATTTATCTCTCAATCGATTGTCGCTATGATTTCAACTTAAACGAAACACATTTAATACGTCGTTTGTTATTACGACACTGTTGTACAGGCAAAACGGCAATTAATTGTATAATCGATTTAAGAGGACAACTGACTTTCAACCAGCGGGAGGATCCCCTTAGCTAAAAAACTGAAATTAATTTTAATTTTATATGTGACTATTTAGACCAGATTATACCACTTGGAATGGTGCAAATCCAAATTTGGCAAATGGAAGAAATTTATCATACGCTAAAGGTCCGAATAAATTGTTACTTCAATCAAAGACATATCAAGCTAAAGGTCCAAACAATGATATTAGAAAAGGGCCAATTTTTGGATTGGCAAAAGGAAGTATTTATTCACAATTAAAATCAATATTGAATGAATCACGTGCTAAATAAATTTTAGCACGTACTCTCTTTTATTGAGAAGAATAAATATAAACATTGAATTAATTTAGACAGATCTCATAGTATCAATAGACAAATCGTCGTCCTGATAAATGTATTTATTGCATATCAAATTCTTAAAATTTTTTAACTGAATGAACTTTACCCAAATTATTTAGTAAACTCATTAATCTAAATCGAACTCAATGACGCTTAAGCTTGTGATGCTTTTAGCTACTTTATAAATGTGGATTAACTAAGTCAATACTTTTTTTTTTTAAATAAATTCGATTCAAGTTCTATTGTTTCCGAAACTAAAATATTATGTAATCCATGAAGAATTTTTGAAGCGTCAATTTTAGTTTACTATTTCAAAGTTGTTATGAAATATGCAAACTATTTTCACTAGGATTACATTATTGAGCGTCTAACTGTCCGTTAAATTGTTAAATGTGCGTTTGGTAATTGATTAACAAATTCAAGTACCTTCGTTGAGTACCTTTATTACTCATAAAACATTATTAATTCATATTATTTTGTCAACCGCGCATTTTCCACTTTTTAAGGTGACCAATGTTTTATAGTGAAAAGGAAGACATAAATGAATTATTTACTAGATGATGAATTATTAAAGCATTGAAAGTACTTGCCTGTGTATAATTGAATATACAATAATTAGTTTAGATTCGAATTACGATTAAGCCATTAAAAGAGCTTTTGTAACGCGTTGTAGCTTCTTTTCTTTAAAAGCATTCCAAGAGCTAAGTATTCATGAAGGCTTTGATCTAAATGTATAATCTGACACTTAACTTGCTGATTGTCTCGGCGTTATTCGAATAAGAAAATTCCTAAAGGGGGGGGGGGTGATTGGTCACCTTACTTTTTCTTTAAACAAATTACTTTCCGCAACTTGATCCGTGGTTTCTTAACGTACAAAAAGCTCTGGAAAGTAAATAAGATATTCATTTAAAAAAATGTATTTTTTTCGCAATCACGTTTCGCTGCGTCATGGAGTCTTTATGGACGCTCTATTTCGCTATCTATGAATATAAACAATTATTTATTCGCGGTTGCAATCGCGGTATATCTTGAGAATATATATTTTTATGAAATTACCCCAAAGTTATTTTTTTATAGATAATATTTAAAGAATTTGTGATTATTACATTTTCTTATTTAGCTTAAACTAATTTTCTAATATTCACGTCCTTGAATGAGGCTGTGGCTAGTGCAATGGAAACGCCGCCCACATTATAATAATAACTAACGTACCTTTAAACTAATACCAAATTTCTAAACTTATCTTTTTATTTATGCTTCTTGTTATGTGTTGTGTAAGTTTAAAAAACTTTGTTTAGGTATTTTAATTGTTTTGTAAATTTGAAGTCCATTCATTCTTTGTAAGTAAAGATGCTTTTTAAGAGTATGTTTTACTAACGGAAGTGGCTCATATTTATTTACTTTGAAATTTAAGTAATAATATGCCTGAATTTGAATAATTGTAAAATTTATGACATCGGTATTTGATATAAAGAAACATAAACATCTGAGTGGAAGAAATGCCCGCCCAGATTTATATATTTTTCAAATATCCGGTAATGATTGATGCCATAAAATATTTGAAGAATTCAATATCTTCCAGTAGATCCTACCAATAAAAACTAAACTAACTACCAATAAAAATCCATGTTTAGAGACAATCTCCCTCGAAATGTTATTATTCTGAGAATTGTTGTATGTTAAATAGATAATTGTAAATTATCAGTGTCAAACGTTTAGAAAACTTATTGTGCAAAATATACGTAACTAGGAAATACGTAATAGGATCCACCCTACAAAAAATTGGTGGAAGGTTGTTCTTATTTTGATTATTTTCCACCAGATTAATTAACTTTCTAGGGACTTATTTTCGACTTTTTTGAATTTATCGGAAGTATTTTCATAATAATGAATATGTTGAATACTAAATTTAGATTCAGTGAAAACTTCCACTTCAATTATGTGTTTACTGCACTAAAATAAAGAAAGAAATATAAGGAATATATACATATATATATATATATTTATAATGCGTGATGTGATGTATCAATTAGGTTATTCGCGCGAGTGGATGAGGTATGAAAATAATGAAACTCTTTACGACAAAGGCAAAGCCCAAACTTAAATTTAAATACAAAAATTTGAAGTCTTTCAAAAAAAAAAAAAAAAATAGGATAAAAAACATCATCCACCGTTGAGATATTCCCGACTCCAAGAAACCATAGATAGCACTATCGTGACGGTTGAAGAGGGTATATATAAATCTATCTCCATGGTATAAAAAAACAAACAATTAGTAGGAATTCACTTTTTTGTCATTTAATTATACGTTCAAAGTTAATGTTTACATCTTCGTTAACCGCCATTACAGTGCTATCTATGGTATCTTAGGGTCGCAAATAGTGGAGAATTATCTTTCTTTTTTCTACCTCATTTTTTCAATCTCTAATGCTGTATATAATCAAAATAAATATCTTTACAGCGATTAATATATAACGTCCAAAATAAGTATATTTGAAAACTGTCCTCAGAGTGTGGTTTTAATACCCTGAGACGAAATCCAGTAGCTAATTTCCATGTACTAATAAACATTTTAAATTGGTTTTAACTATCCTGTCCAATAAACAGTCACAAAGACTGTTAAATCAATGTATCTGATGTTTAATGTAAAATTTAGAAATATTCTACGTCATCATCGTTCAGAACTTGTAGTACATAAAATGTTTATCTTCTATTGTTTAGTACATTGATAAGTGTGCTGTGACCCAATGTAATTTGTTTTGATCAACCAGAATAATGTGCATACGAATCCGGGAATATATGATAACAAGCAGCCATTAATTGGCAAGTTGCCTGTTAACATTTTGATTAGCACCGCAATAATAAATCTGACGCACATAAGATTCTTGGCGTGTTATCTACGGTCCTACACGATCGCTCTACTATCGATTCACATACATAATTATCTCCCCAAAAAAATGATATAGAATCGTTTTGAATATTTTGAAAATTTTATAAAATTCTATCTAATGTTAATATTTTAGAATAGATTTCAGTTTAATATTTGCAATATTGCAAAGTGCAATTTTATCTCGATTTCAATAATTTTATAAATATATCAATCGTATTTATAATCTGATTTACTAGCCATTAATTACTATCATTATATTATTTGAGTTAGGAAATGGTTACGAATATATTCCTCTTTATAATAGCAATAAAGTGCTATAAAACCAAAAGCTTATTCAACAGTCATATTTAAATAGTCTATTAATAAAATATGCTTAAGCGACCATAAGATAATACTAATTTGAAATTTCTTCCTTGAATGTCTTCCTCTAAAACCAATGCTTAATCTCCAAAATAATAAAAGATTTACATTTCCATATCAGTCCTCTAAATACATTCAAGACTATTCAATGTATACTAATTATTTAGCCCGCAGGCCCATGCCGAAAAATTTACTGATTACATGACCGTTGAGATTTTGTATGTGTTTTTTAAGTTCTTTTTCACAACTTCTTTCTTGAGAAAATTCTTGGTAGCTGGTGAAATCATTTTGTCCAACACTCAATAATAATCTGTTCGGGGTATCTGCTCACCGACACCTTGAAAATTGCAAATGCAAGTTTTCGAAGCCCCTTAAAAAGGTCGCCTCGTTGCCGAGAATTTTTCTATGTAAGAAGTTGTTCAAAAGAACACAGAGAAAACATATAGAAAATCTTAAAGCTGATGAAGTTAGTAATTTTAGTGTTTTTAACAAGATTTTAGGCGTGAGTCTGTGGACTCGAACGAACCGTGAATTCGCATGATTTTTGAAAAATATTCATACTGTTACCTTATAATTTGTTCGAAATCGATATCTTATAAATACTCTTCGTAAATTTAATTCGATAATTGTAGGTATGTGGTTCTTATTACTATAAAAAAGTTAAAATTGGCTTATGTAAATCAGACTAAATATTGTATTGATAAAAACTCAACATTAAATTAAATGGAATTGAAAAAAAAATCAGTTAGGATCTATTAATAACAACATATTAATATCAGAGATTGTAATATTTTTAAATAAAAAACTTAATAATGTACGTACTTAGAACTAATTCATAAAATTATTTTTGTATTAATATATACCCAGACAGCACGCAAATCATAAAGAATCCAGTACGGATTCATTTAAAGGATTTCTTACCGGAGTCTTATTACGGCTTCTTACAGAATTCATTTTTAAGAGGTCCTAAAAAAGAATTCTTCAAGAACCTCAAACAAAGACTTCAGATTTTTGACACTTGCAAGTGTTCTTTTTTCTCAATTCTTACAGTATTCAAAAATAAGAACACCTGAAGACATTTTTAATCTGTTCTAGACTTACGCATGCGCAATGCGTCTTATGAAAATGAATGGTTGTGTTTTCTAACCAAACAATTCTGTTTATTTATAATTATTTACTTTTTCTCACTCAAAGACTTTTTTCCATTATAAAAAAAAATGATTCCACGGAAACCATTCGCGGAATTATCTAAAAGTCAAAAAAATCGAAGACTACAAAGAACTCGGCTTGATCATGACTCAGGTGATGATGGTCCGCAGTTACTTCAAAGTTTTTGTTTTGATGAGCGAAAAAATGATAACAATATCATTAATCCTGGCATCGAACTTCATGGTAACATCGTTTGTGATGAAAATGTCTTTAATTTTGTGCACACGAATGATAGTGAAAATGGTGTTGCAGCGGAAAATGTTAATCTTGAAATAAATGAGGAAACTCTGAAATTAGATTCAAAAATGGACCTAGGACGTCAAATTGCACAGTGGCAATGTCAATTTAATATTTGCCAAGCAGCAACTGGAGGTTTATTAAAAATACTTAGTAAAGTTGAGTCAATAGAAGAGTTAAAAAAACTGCCAAAAGACCCTCGTACTTTAATGGGCACACCGAAAACTACCGTTATACGTTCTGTACCACCTGGTGAATATTTCCATTACGGGTTAAAGCAAGGATTGATTGATCAATTGACAGCTATTGGAGCAAGTAAATTTCCTACAAACATTCAAATACATGTGCACATTGACGGACTACCTATTTCAAAAAGTTCCAAACAGCAGTTGTATCCAATATTAGCAGAAGTTTATCCGAAAATTACGACACCTTTTGTCATCGGAGTATATCATGGACTTGGTAAACCTGGTGACTGCAATCAATTCCTCGAAGAATTTATTGATGAATATAAAAAATTGAAATCAGGTTTTGTATTTGACGGATATCAGTTTTTTGTGACTATTAGGGCTGTTATTTGTGATACACCTGCGAGGTCTTACGTGACATATACGAAAGGTCATAATGGATATTATGGTTGTGGTAAATGCATGCAAGAAGGTGATTATGATAATCGAATGAGATTCTTAGAAATGAATGCACCTTTACGTACCGACACAAATTTTATTGAGCGGTTTAATGAAGAACATCATCTTGGAGTCTCTATATTTGAAGAAATAGGTGTTGGTATGGTGTCTCAGTTTCCTATTGAATATATGCATCTAGTGTGTCTTGGGGCTATGAAAAAAATTATAAATTTGTGGATCAAAGGATTTCATCCCGACAAAAAAACATTAATGAAATTGAGTAGCAACCAAGTGTTGCAAATGTCGGATTTATTAACCACAATTAATAGTTGGATTCCTTCAGAGTTTGTTAGAAAAACTCGAGGGCTAGATGAAATAGATCGATGGAAAGCTACTGAGCTGAGGTTATTTTTGTTATACGTGGGTTCAGTTGTTTTTCAAACTTATATACCTGACGCTTACCTGCATCATTTTAATAGTTTACAGTGTGCAATTACTATTTTATGTGATGAAAATAATTGTATTAGTAACAATACATGCGCGAAAAATTTATTATATTATTTTGTTGAAGAATCTAAAAAATTATATGGAGAAAACTTTGTGATTTACAATATACATAATTTGCTCCATTTATCTGATGAAGTATTGAAATTTGGTGCTTTAGATTCGTTTAGTGCTTTTCCATTTGAAAGCTTTTTGTGTTTTATTAAAAAAATTTTGAAAAAAGGCGAAAGACCACTGCAACAGCTGCATAAAAGACTGGAAGAACGAGTTAAATGTGGTTATCACCAAGTACGAAATGAAAACATTATTACACCTGAAGTATCTGATTTTAATACACAAAAGTCTAAAAAAAGGGGGATTCTTACATATGATAAAATTAATTATGGTAATTTTAAGCTTTCTGTTCGTAAAACTAGTGACAAATTCTGTTATGTAAAAAATCATGTTGTATTTCGTATTAATAATATTTCAAAACAAAATGATGATATTATATTACATGGCCATACATTAATTAATCCTACAAATTTAAAAAATTATCCAATTGTATCAAATTTACTTCAAATAGTTACCGGAGATGAATGGTCTAATTTAATAAGTTTTAAAGCAAGTGACGTATTGAAAAAAGCTGTTTGCATTCCCCTTAAAAATACTTTTCATTTTTTTCCAATGATTCATTCATTCACTTGAAATTTGTTTTTAGTAAACTCTTTAAATATGTGTACAACTGCTGGTATAATTTTTTATTGAGTTATTATATATGTGTTTACATTATTATTATGTGTAATTTTACTCAAACAAACAAATGCTTAACATATTTTTTGTACATATTTTGTATAAAGTTACACTTAAAAATTTATATAATAAAATTTAATACTTAAAAGTTATTTTGTGTCGATTATGTTTATTTTAGTTAAATTAAATTTTCGCGCTTTCCAACTGTCACTGCAGTTCAACTATAATAAATTGGCTTCGGCAATCTTCGTTATTGATCGGGTTTATACTTGGTCTATTAGTACACCTATAGTATACCTACCTATATCGAGCCTCCCACGTTTTTACAAAGTCCGAGTATTGTGTGTACTGTTTTATAACATAAAAAAGTAAAGTAAGTACAAAATGTTATAAATAAAAAGGGCTGTTATTTTAATAGCGCGATAACTTATGAAAAAAAATATTATTTCAAGACATTTCACTGTTCAATACACAATTTTTAAATGAACATAAAAATTAACCTCACTTTTAATTGTAATACTAATTTTTTTTTTAGATGTATTTTGTTGTATTTTGCGAAGATTGGTGTTCAACTGTTCCAGAAAACTGGATTTTTATAGAAGAGAAAGTAGTTAAATGGCCTCCAAAAAATGATAATGTAACAGCAGCTTGCAAGAAAAATATCAAGCCGAATAACAATTGGCTGACTAAAAAATACACCAGACTGTTTGGACCTTACAGTAAGAACTTAATTTTTTAATTTATAAAAACAATTATACTAATTTTAACAAATTCCACTCGTTTGAATACAAATGATAAATAATTATAAAATAAATGAATAAATTTGTAGTAATAATTTTAATTTAATATGTAATGTTAATTTTTGTAATTTTTCAGAGACTTATGATACGGCTAGAGAAATTGAAATTGCTACCGTTAATATATCGACAAGTGACGAAGCATCATTTATAAAAGAATCGCAAACGAACGAAGAATTGCCTAAACGATCACGAAAACTGCCAGTACGCTATCATCAAAGTTCCGACAATAGTTCAACTAATAGTACTGATGATCTTGAAGGTACGACCATCTTATATCTTATAATAATCACAAATATATGATATTTTAATTTATTTAATTTGTTAATAATAGAAATCAATGAAAAAAAAACTGGAAGCACTACTATGAAAAATTTTGGATTTGTGCCCACTGACTCTAATAATATTATTATAGAAGATGATTTACTTGATACACAGCCCTTGGATTATGCTGATTTTTTTGAAAATCAAGATAATAATTCACAAAAAGAAGATAATAGACGTAGAAAACCATCAGTAATTAATGTTGAAGTTCTTGGTAAATATTGAACATTATAAGTTGTAATTTGGTGAAAATTATGTTATTGTAACATGTATCATTCGTTTCCATAGACATTCCTTACAAATCAAGTGAAATTATTACATTGAAGCAAAATAGAATTCAAGAAGACAATGCTTCTAGTTGTGCTGCTCCCCAGAAGTCTCCGGAAATTAATGTTAATAATAACATACAATCTATTGCACCATGTTCTCAAGGCTGCTGTTGTAAGTATAATTTAATTCTATTAAGTTCAAGTCACAAAAATGAAGTGAGCTTTTTTACTATTACTTTAAAAACTATTTCTTATTTTATTTCAACAGCTACATGTCGATCACAACTACATCTCATTTCTCGTAAACTTGACATTATAATCATGAACTTCAACTCTTTAAATTCTGATAAAACAAATGAAATATCTCAAAAAACTTTACTCGATGCACTACCTCAATTTGCTATTGATAAAATTGAAGACTTGAACCAATTTAACACAACGTTAACAAACACTCAAGAAGCACGCTCTCAATTTGTAAAAAAAATATTATTATTATTATTATTATATATTCTACCTAGATTATGATTGATAGAATTAAAATGAAAGGCCTATTAGCAGAACATTTTAATAATCTTTATTTCATAATTTATCTCGTACGTTATAAAATAACATGTTTATTTTTCCCTTATTATTTCCATCCGCTATTAAAGTTTTTTAAACGTTATGATATAAGATATTATGTCCATTTAAAAAAAAAATTATTTTGTATTATATTTTAGTGAGAATTATTGAGATTGTTTTAAAAGCGATATAAATCAATTATCAACATTGTTCGTGGTTCTGGTATTAGGTTTTTTATTTGATCGATTTTCATTTTTTCTTCATTGTATTTTCTAAATATTAATGTTTATTTGTTTCATCTATCAACCATAATTGCGTCGTTTGTATCATGGAAATTAATTTACTTTTTAATCATTTACGTTGTGTACTGCTGTACTTTTCCAGATTAAACTCATTACATTCAGAGGAGGTTCGGGTGGTAAGAAAACGATTCGCGACATTTTAAGTTATATAATAACTGACGAATTAAGTTGCAAATTGTCATGGAGCGGCCAAAAAAATACAATTGCCGTTAAAAAAATGAAATTTATTGAAATACTAACAGGTAATCTAATAATAACGTGCAGTTAAAAATTGCAATACCTCATTATTACTATACCATTAAAAATTAAAGTTTGTACTAAAATTATATATATATAATTGTTTATTCATTTTTATGATTCTAGATACTATTGCTTCAATAAATAACATGCGAGTCACAATTAGTGAAATCAACCAATCGATTATGACTTGGCTCCAACACGGTACTGACCGTGTCAAATATAAAAATAAAAAACACGATCAAGCGGATAATTAGAAGCAAGCTGTTTTATTTTTTTTTTTTATATTTATTTACATTTATTTTTTTTTTTCATATTTATAATTAATTCTTGAATAGTTCATTATATTTTATTATTATACCATGCATATATGAAATATACATAGTATATTAAGTTTAGTCCCAAGTTTGTAACGCTTAAAAATAATGATGCTAGGAAAAAAATTTTGTCATAGCTGTTCATAAAATCACCTAATTAGTTCATTTCCGGTTGTCCGTCCGTCCGTCTGTGGTCACGATAACTCAAAAACGAAAAAAGATATCGAGCTGAAATTTTTACAGCGTACTCAGGAGTAAAAAGTGAGGTCAAGTTCGTAAATGAGCATTATAGGTCAATTCGGTCTTGGGTCCGTAGGACCCATCTTGTAAACCGTTAGAGATAGATCAAAAGTTTAAATGTAAAAAGTGTTCCTTATAAAAAAATAAAAAACTTTTGTTTGAAACATTTTTTTGTAAACATCACTGTTTACCCACGAGAGCGTTAATTAGGTGCAAATTTTATAGTATGTATTAATATAGCAATTGTGTGTTGCCTATTTAAAAGTGAATATCTTTTGTTATTTACGTGACGTCAAAAAAACAAACAATTGCGCATCAACACTGTCTATACATTTTTGTATGTGTTAAAGAAATCAACACTGACTATATGCATGGTATTTCAACAATTAACTCGAGTCAATTGTTTCTTTTCACTTGTTTAATATAAACTTAAAAACATTTATTATGTATTATGTATAAACTGTTTTAAATAGCTTCATAATAAATAAATTATAAAATTATAGATAAAAATTTAATTTCCCTAAAAACTATTTTTTATTATAAATTCTAAAAATTTAACTCATCAGGAAGTCATTTATCTCAATCAGAAATGGAAACTCTTGGAGAATTAAAAAATCTGAATCAGAAATGGGAACTCTTAAAGAATTAAAAAATCTGAATCAGAAATGGGAACTCGTGAAGAATTGACATATCTGAATCAGAAAAAAGGGTTCCTAATAAGTCCTTTTTTAAGAGTTCAGAAATTATTCATTAAGTGGCGCATGGAATTCTTCAAGAATTCTTGAAGAGTCCTTCGCGTTAGTAATCGGAAGTCATAACCAGATTTGAGAATTCGGTTGAAATTCATCAGGACTTCATATTGCTGTCTGGGTACAATTGAAAAAAATATATACTTAGAATGCTAAATAATAATCTATTTTTGAACTGTGTTGTAAATAGTCAATACTTTGCTGCAATATTATTTAGCAATAAGTGAAGAGCTTGTTTATTTATGAATGTTTTCTTAGTAAAACTAAATGGCAAAAGCAATTCAGGAACTTCATTCACGACATGGTTATGTTTAGTCATGGCGCCCATCCATGACTTTGATAAATGAAAAAATAACACAACGCTCACAAATCACACTGTACGAACGCCATTTTGTTCCAAAGTGCTCTTATCGGGCATACCAATAAATCGGAATTGACGATTATGAAATAATCATATAACAATCGCAGTTGTGGAAAAAAAGCGATTACTTATTGGGATTTCGTTAAATCATTTCTACTGTTAAAATGTAATAAAGTTTTACTGGTTACGATATATCTTTTAAAGATAATTCAGGACAAATGTCATTACAAACTTCATAATATTCGGGCAAATACTGAATCGTTAAAAGGCAACATTCGTTATGGTTATTATTCGCGATATTTTGAATATCTAAATCCCAAATGAAGATAATTTAATTAGAAAATTATAGAAAAAATTTATATAATTTAAATATAAGTACGATTCGGGGATAGTATAATCATAAATCTTATAAAAAAAAGGCCAAAGACTGGGTATAATATTAAAATGCATTGTGAGGCGTCCGTGTTTTACTGTGCTTTATCTTAAATTTAAAGAAATCAATCGATTAAGTATTTATAAATTTACGGTAATTATTTGCTATACAATTCCTCAAGAATGGCATGTGATCTTAAAGGTCATAGTGATTCACGTATCGCACATATCATTGGGATCGTCCAAAACAATAATTCCAGCTTAGTGTAAAAATTTTGTCCGATTGCTATTTATAACAATGATAGTAAATACACAAATGAATGGCGGTGTAAGGATTAACAACATTACAAAATCGTGTGCAGTTTAGTTTTTTCAACTTTTCATTCAACCCGAAAAATTGGCTATAAATAAAAGGTAATGTGACAATTGTATGTTAGAATCCTCCAAGAGAGTTGCCTGTGGCGAGGGATATTCTCCCCGGCGAAATTTGTCTAAATGAATAGTAAATTTAACATTCCTATTTGATATCATTGATTCTGATTGACTGAATCGGACTTTTTTTTATTAAGGCTCCGCCATGCTAATTACTTTTATTGCTATCCAACAAACCTTACTTGAAGAAAATTGAACTTTTTTGTTTGAGCTAACCTGACCTGGGTCGAATAATTTTTGGACTTTTTAGTAGTAACTAGTGACTTTCTTGAGGACGATTTAATAAATAATTACAAACTTATCGATTATTTTTGTTATTGTAAAAGAACTGCTGATAAATTTAAAACAAAATAATGGATTAATCGTAAGAAATTGTTAAAATTTGTACAAATTCAAAATAGTATATTTTTGATACGGAATTATATAAAGAAATTAGAAAGTAAGCGATTGAATTATAAAATATTGCATTCATAATGAAATTTAACCACACAGTTCAATAGACTATTATTTTCAATTAATATATTAAATGTAATTTCATGTAACTTAAATGTAAAAAAAATTAATAAACTAAATTATGAAATTAAACTTCAGCTTCATTTAATAACATATTCGGAATTCCTTTTGTAATTGGAAACTTGCGACCCGTTTCCGGACAAACTAATTCACCTGTAATTACTTCAACTTCTAACAGAACATGGTGTATTTTTCGTAAAAACTCTTCATTGTTGTCAAAATCCGTTATCATTTCATTCGGTAATCCTTCCGCATATCCAAGTGTATCAGCTGCTGACCATAATGCTTTGTAATCAATTTTTGGTATTATTCGACTGATGAATTCTGGATTGAATTCAACACTGGATACCTTTACATCATTTGCCTATCGATTAATGTATCATTATAATTAAAAAATAATATAATAATTAAGGTTATGTAAGATACATACAATAATTCCTAGAGGATAACCTTCAACGACACCTTTAATGCATCGAGATGTTAGCATATTATGGCTTAGTAATTTCATATTTTGTTTAGAAATTGTTTTTGTACAAATTTTTATTTTATGGATATTTATGAAACACGAATAACGAAATCGCACATGCTTTTAGACAAAATCTTCTCTATAAACAATGCAAACATGCTCTTTGGTAATAATTATACTTTGACATTTGTAAATCAGAAGTGTATTTGAAATTTCTTAGAAATTCGGATCAGGAAACCATAAAACAGCGTCGGAAAACATTCATTTAATTAAATTTATATCATTAACAGGCTGAACCTTAGACATTGGGTTTCAACAGGCGTTAAATAAATTTATAGATACTCAGAAACCGTTGTAATTTGTAAAATACTGTTCAAATGCATAATAAATGAACTGATCTAATAAAAATAGCCTAATCTTTCAATACCAGCTATTACATAGTCCATTGCGGGTTTTTTTTTAAGATTTAAGCCTGCTTATGACTGCCATAAAATTATAATCAGAAATCTACCACAGTGTATACTTTCTAGCATCGGTCTTTTCTAATTAGAATTTCTGTTGGCGTGTCTAAGGTTGAGGTTTCAGTAAAGCCGACTAAGTTGTGATACTAACTGTTGCTAAATCTGTGATACAAAAATGTGAAAACCTATATATGGTTTTAGCATTAATACATGTAAATACATCCCTGTGAAATTTGGAAGTATGGGCCATGTATGGGCACACTTATGAGCACTTATGTAATGCAAAGACTATAGGATACTCTTCCTATACTCTTTGATGTAATGTTTATAATTTATATAAGTCTGTGGATGTTATTATAATTTATAAACTTTTGACATTTGATAAAATTCTGGCAAAGTGGGTAAATTTTGCAATAGTTATAATTTTGTTATAACTTTTTTTAATTCTAAGTATTTTTATTATAGATTACTCTTTTGTTGCTCGTAAAATGGAAACAAATAATTTGCAACCCTTACAAAATTATCCAAATTACCAAAACATTCCAAACTCAAGTCGTTTGAATTGCAATCAACAGTCAATTCCTACAGTACCCCAAAAATCACATTACCTACCATATTCCATGCCACCCATATCCAGCAATATCGGAATGCCTCCTCAACCTTTAATGTACAACACACAAAACGCTTATAATATAATGTACGGTTCTCAAACTATGTACCCAAATCAGAATTCATTCCCGCCACCACCACCAAATTTCAATTCATACTGTTCACAATATAATACGGATCCATGGCTTACCGAAAATACACAAAACCAAAATAACAAACTGAAAGGAATTAAAAATGCTTCGGAGAAAATAACGAATGATAAATTAAGTCCACATAGCTGTTGCTCAAGTCAAATGGATGCTATAGCTATTGGAATTTGTTCACCATTAAGTGATTCATTTAAAACTGTATTGAATAGCGAACTTACAAATTATAGGAATTCCCAATGGCATTACAATTCAAATTTTAACACCCAAAATTTACCATCCTGTTCTCAAATTTCGAACGATATGGATTCTTCTGTTACGCTGCAGAATAATTGTTGCCAGGATTACAGCGATGCCAAAAATTCTATCAACTCGGTTAAGTATTGCAGTATCCAAAAATCATACGACAACGAATTAATGAAAAGTTATCCAAATAATAAATATTCAAGCGAATACTTAAATGATCCAATTTTATTTAACCTACCTCAAATACAAGAAAAACCTCCAGATAAGCCAGCACCAGGGAAGGACTTTTCCGAATATCGACAATGTGAACTCATGCCACTTACAACTTGTCAACAGGATTCATCCGAAAATGTAACACAGACAACACAATTTTTTGCTACGGAAATGCCTTGCTTAGACATTTATGGCGATGTCAAAAACGATTCCAAAAGCGATAGCCAATGTGGCGGAGAAAGTGACATAATTGTTGAAGAATCGGAAGATGATTCTTCGGTAAGCAGCGAGGAATGTGATATTGAAAATACAATTATTTATATTTGTGTTGTATGTAGTATAACTTCTAGTGCTCCAGATGTAGTTTTCTTTCGAGTTAATGACGAAACTCTTTTGACAAGTACGACACAAATTCCGGTTGTACAAAAATTAAGAGACATTACAACAAAAATATTTCCAAAAAGTATTATGGACCATATATGTAATTTATGTTTACGATTGGTCAATAACGTAGATTGTTTAGAATTCCAGTTGAATAATAGTAAAAAACAGTTGATAGAAATTTGTGAAAAAGCTTCTGCAGTTCTTCAAGAAGTTGCAAATGAAACACTCGACACAACACATAATTCTCAAGAAGAAACTTTAATAAATGATAAAACAAAAATAGACAATACTAATTTTGATTTAAATTTATCAGAAGATTTTATTCAACCTACAAATGATTTGAATTCTTCACAAAATAAACGTATTTGCAAAATTTGCAATAAATATTTTTGCCAAAGTGATTTTCATAAACATAAACAACTTCACGCAAATCATATGAATTTCAAATGTTCGCTGTGCCATCGCAGCTTTACAATGAAAAGACTTTTAGATAATCATATGAAACGGCATAATGGTGAAAGAGATTTTCTTTGCGATCGATGTGGAAAAAATTATATTAAAAGGCATACTTTGGAATTACATTTACGTCGACATTACAATCAATTTACATTCTTTTGTGAGACATGTAAAAAGGGATTTGTTACGAATTCATCGTTGGAAATCCATCGACGGTGTCATACAGATGTTCGTCCATACGATTGTAAAATTTGTGCGAAAAAGTTTAGGACTAACACAAATTTACAGGAACATGTTAGATATTGTTCCGGTGATTTACCGTTTGAATGTGATCAATGTGATAAAAAATTTGCTGCGGTTGCTAAATTAAATGATCATATAAAACTTAGACATGAAAAAAATTTTAAAATAACATGTGAACATTGTGGTATGGGTTTTACGAAAATGTCCGATCATAAAATACATTTGGTATCACATTCTGATGTAAAATCATTTTCATGCTCTAAATGCCAAAAAAAATACAAGACAATTGGAAATTTAAATCATCACATGAAAGTTCATGGTGAATTACCATTTAAATGTGATATTTGCCAAAAAGGGTTTCGCAGAAAAGAAAATTATGAAATTCATAAAAATTTACATTCTGGTGTTAAACCGTTCCCATGTACGGTTTGTAGTAAAAAATTTGCGGCGCAAATACATTTAGATGCTCATTTAAAAATACACAATGGTACAGTAAAGAAGAAAACTTGTACCGTTTGTGGGAAACAATTAACACACGGATTAACTGAGCATATGCGACTTCATACTGGCGACAGACCTTTTAAATGTTTGCATTGTTCATTAACATTTGCTAGTAAATGTGCCTTACAAAAACACAATAAAAGAAAACATTCTATGTAAATAATATTTTGAAAATTTTAAATACACCTAATTATAAGTTAAGGCTTCTTAGGAGAGGTTCCTGATGATATGCTATAGATATTTTACCTTATGGCCACTATATAACGTCAATGCTCTCCCAAGAAACCAAAGCTTATGAACAAATTTTTCCGCTTTCCTTTATCCATTAAGACAGCAAACTACTATTTGTTACAGATTAATTCAGTATTTATGTTTCATAGATTAATCTCACATAACGGTAAACAAGATTTTTCAAATTAATGTGAATTTTGGAAACCGAGAAATTTCCATTAGCTTGGCATTTTCGAATGTGTGAAGCAGAAATTAACCATCT
Organism: Chrysoperla carnea; assembly: GCF_905475395.1. Lineage (NCBI taxonomy): Eukaryota > Metazoa > Arthropoda > Insecta > Neuroptera > Chrysopidae > Chrysoperla > Chrysoperla carnea. The sequence goes on from NC_058339.1 coordinate 57,160,703, forward strand.
TTTGCCAGAAAAATTAAAACTTACATACAAAAACATTCAAATTTTCAATTCTTTTAAGCTTCATTTATGTACCTACAGCTTCATATCAAATTGGAGGAAACAACAAGCTTTCTTGTGAATATATTTTTTTTATCAAACGCACGTTACATAGGTGAGAGGTACATAATTTCAACCATTCTTTTTTTTTGTCGAGCCGGCGATTGGTTGAACGAACCGGTTAAAAGGATATTGGACCAACTGGATATTCAATTTATTTACCTCTGAAATGAACCCTGACAGAGCGAAAAAGAGTCAAGTGTATATATATATATAATAAAATACAATAATAAAACAAGAATTCCGAACAAAAATTTATTAAAACCTAGAAATTAGTACAATAACTTAAAAATATTAATCTGTTTCCATATCTGATTCATCTTCGTTTTCGCTTCCCGATTCATCTTCACTTCCACTACTTTCGTCCTCACCTTCACTCTCAGAATCGAACCACTCTAATTGTGATAAATCATCTTTAATTACAGTTTTCCATTCATCTAATTTATGTAAGTCTAGAGAATATAAATCATTTAACGTTAACTGTTTATCGCCATCTTCAATCATACCGCCATAAATGTATAAAATGCCCCGTTTTATCGCCATACCACAATTCATTCGTGGACTTGGCCAAAATTCAGTAACTTGTGATAATGGAGCACTTGATGATACAGATCCGTTTGTAGATGTAGATGGACCTATTTTTACGGTAAAAATTCCATCATCTGCAATTGTAGTTTCTTTTGGAGCGGTTTCTTCATCAACTTCCATTTCATCTTCTTCATCACCACTTTCATCACTATTTTCGCCTTCGCCTTTATCTTTTCGTCTACGTTTTGGTTTATCTGATTTTTTATTTAAAGTTATCGTTCTCCAAACCAGCTTTTCTAAATCCAAACAATGAAGATCGTTGAAAAATTTTCCAGATAAATCCTCTTCATTTTCTTCCACATCAAAAACGCCACCAAAAGTATAGGCTTTATTATTAGGTGCACATGTAATTGGCATACTACACCGAGGTGATATTTTGATACCACCTTGTTTTGATGAAATAAATTTCCATTTTGTTCCGGTAGTATCATGTTCTGCAATTAAAAACCAAATTGTGAAAATCATGTATTTGTATGGGCTTCAATTAAAATCAGTTTGACTTGATTTTGTATTTATCCTCAGAATTTCGAATGATAACTCGAAAATTGACGTTAAATGAGATTGTTTTTGAGTACTAAATACTCTTAATATTGATTTATATTATAAACAGAAAACAAAATTTTTGATTTCATTGGTAAATTTTAACAGTATTAGCGGAGAGCCGTTAGATTTATACCTCGGAATCCAAGAGTAGTCAATGTATATTTATAAAAACTTTTTCTATAGGATTATGGGCGATATCTCAGAAACAATGCATTCAATCATTAAATGCACCCCATTTTTGTATTTTTTGAGATCAAAATTATTTATCAATTCTTATCGGTACTTCTTTAAAAAAGTCGAAAAAAAAAAATCACAAATAAGTTTTTATTCAGAATTTTTATTTAACTCGGAATGTAGACTAATTTTTACTCAAAAAATACAAAAACCGGGTTCATCTAAAAAACTTTCACCCAAAATCCTTTCTGAGATTTTATATTTTTAACATATTTTCGGAATATTTTAACATATATCGAGAACTACTCGTCTTATCGGTTAGTGATATAGATTATTATGTTTCTTTTGTTACCCAATTTATATACAGTGTGTCCCTTGATAGAGGTAACTATACTTGTAAATTTTCTTATTTTGCATTTTAAGACAAAAAGTAATTCTATATAAGAAGTTTTGCTTATTATGAAAAGTATGTAGGAATATTCAAAACTTCTAAATAATGTGTAGGGTAGCTAAAAATTTGGTATCACTATTTTTTTTTTTGAGTAAACTACCCTTCGTTTTTATAAGTTGACAAAAGGTTACTAAAAATTAATAATTATGATATACAAAATATCAAGAAGATCTTTCCAACTTTGACAATTCCATTCTTATTGAATGTTTATACACACGATAAAATAAACTTTCTTTTTAATTTTCTAAACTAGTCCAAAAAAAATTACACTCTCGGATAGTACATGTTAATTGATTTATTATTATTTTCTTTCTTACGTTTTTTTATAATAAGAGCTTTCAAATAAAAAATGATGCTATAATTAAAGTACACGGATCTTCTTGATATTTTGTATAGAGTCATAATTTTTAATTTCGAGTAAACTTTCTTAGTAACATTTCGCCAACTTATAAAAAAGAAGCGTAGTAAAAATAAAAATAGTGATTCCAAATTTTTGGCTACCTTTTACATTATTAAGAAGTTTTTAATATTCCTACATACATTTCATAATAAACAAAACTTCTTATAAAGAATGAAGATAAAAAAAATTTGGAATTTTTTGGTAATTTCTAAGCGTACTGATAAAATTATAAAAATCAAATATTGGTAAAACTAAAATAAAAAAAATTCATGAAATATGATATTTGTATAATATCATTTTTAAACTTACTATCTGGAGTTAGTAAATAGAAATCATTATGAACTTGTCCTTTATCAACATCTTTTTTTAATTTAGTTCTACTGTATCCACCAAATATTGCAATTTTGCCATCAGGTAATGGTACCATATTACAACCAGATCGTGGCGGTGGTGCGATACCACTTATATCAAGTTTAGTCCACTGGTAAGTTTCTAAATTAAACGCATATACATCATTAAAATATTTGTAGTCTCTCAAATTATCATGAAAACCGCCAAAAACAATTATTTGCTTCTTTAAGCAAACCATTCTGTGCCCACTTCTTGCGCTGGGTCCACCAGGAGCAGTTATTTTTTCCCACTTTTTTTGGTGTAGATGATATACCCACAAGTCTCGGTAATGATAAAACTGCGACTGAGTAGCACTTGTAAATTCCCCACCAAAAACCCAAAGCTGTCCTTTATTTATTGAGGTAACAACCATTTGATGACCACATACTGGTGCAGGACCACCGGGTGCTTTCACAACGGTCCACTCATTACGAGGAATGTTATAGAAAAACAAATCATTGTAGACAAAAGTCTAAAACAAAGTTACAGTTTTATTATTGCTAAAATGTATTTTAATCGAGCATACCTTTTGACCATTGAAGTATTCCCCTCCAAATAAAATTAATTCATCTTTATCAGGATGAGATACAAATGAAAAATTACTTCTTCTTGATGGTGGTGAGACAACAGTTTCTACAACTTTTTGTCTAGCTTTTTCTTCTTTTTCAATTTGAGCAACAATTGCTTCAATACTTTCCTATAATTATTTGCATTTTCGTGTAAAATTAACCATTATCAAATACATTGTCAAACATTTTCTAACCTCACCTATGGCTGCTAATTCTTTTTTTTGTTTCGCTGATAATTTCTTTTCGGTTTTAGTAGCAGTTTTTTCTGCACCTTTTCCTTTTTTCTTATTTTTATCCTTTTTACCCATTTTAGTTAATACTTTAGAAAATTATTATGAAACTAATAGTAAGCACATGTGCGTTCATACAATATTTTGAAGTAAACATCAAACAATAAAGAAAAAATTATTTGAATATTACTTTTATAAATTGCTAATAGGTGGCGAAGGAAGGGCTATGCTACTCTGCCCACTGGAATCAGAAATCTTAACTATTTTATAATTCATCCTTAAGATGTGCCGATTGCCGAATCAGCAAAAACTATAAATTTTGTTGACTGAGTATGTGATTATGCCAAAATCCGAGGACCCCAAAATTCTGTTGAATTTATGACAAGAAATATCTGATTTGCGCTCTCCCCCATAAGGCGAAAAGATCCCATGACTACAGCCGCGGATACGGAAATTAGTTCTGCTTTAGTTCCAAGATCTTCAGACTGGCTCTATTGAAACATTGTAATTATGGAATTGTTTATTTTTGAAATTATTTCATCGATAAAAATTATACACTAAGCAAAAATAAAAACATGCACCTTGTTATACTTGGTCCTTTTGGGATCTAGAGCTGTCAGGGCTTATTTTTAGGGTAAAGAAGTCATGACTTAGTATATTATCAAGAAAGCCCTGTTCTTTTTTAAATTGATAAATACTTAATTCCGGTGCGATTTTTCGTTTTCAATATCTTAGCATTTTTGTAGACGATGATAGCACAATTTTTAAAAACTTTAAAATAACAGTCTTTAATATACAAAAACTCAAGCAAAATATCCGTCTAAAAGATGAAAATTTTGATAAAATACTTTCTAATGGAGAATTTGACGATCAATCAGTATCAAAGGTTTTTTTTCTATTTCAAATAGTTTTAGAGATGTTTGCAATCAAATATTTTCTAGGCAGAAAAGTGCAAAAAGTGTTAGGCTCACGTTAGAGATGTAAACTTTTTTTTATTAGATTCTACGCATCAAACTCTATATGTCATCAAATATTTATACCTTGTAGTTGTGTCATTTTAGCATTTTATAGAGAATTTTTTTTAAACCTCACCCTATCGAGGCAGTTTTATTTTTAAATGATCAGGAAGGTTCATATATCGGAATCTACATCTAAGTTTTTGCCGCTAGAAAGTTTTGGTTTTTGCTATGGGCCCAATAGGCAAATCATTAGAATCCATTTATGAGGTGATTTTGAAAATTTTTAAGCCTTGAAAATATGGGCCAGAGACGTATAATCGGGGGTTTTCGACGTCTTTGATCACTATTCCCAAATCAGAATTTCGATATAATCTCCCCCTCTTGGGGTAATTTACCTCACTTGTCCAAAATTGCAATATTCTGTAAATATTCAACAAAATGGATAAAAAAAGTATACTCAGGGGTTTTGGGGTCACTGAGCACGATTCCGAAGTTAGAATGAAGATGTGCTCCCCTCTTCTGGGGTTATTCGCCCCCACTGGTTCAAAAACATCAGGATTCTGTAAATATTTGACAAATTGTACCAAAAAGTATAAAAGTTGTAATGGGGACATATGGACCTTCCTGAACATTTAAAAAAAACTGGCCCGACAGGTTGAGGTACATAAAAATTCTTCATTTTACCTTTTTTTGATGTGAGACGTGAAAGCCCAAGATAATTGTAGTACTAGGTTTTAATGAAACATAATAAATGTACAATAAAATCAAGTCTTTATTTATAATATACATTATATATAAATATGTCCCGTAATAATTGTATTCGGATAATGCAGTAAAATCAAGAAAAAAAATTCTTAGCAAAAAATTGTTTTCTTTTCTAAGCATGCGATTAATATTCGATTGAAACGAAAATACATCACATAAAATTAACGAAGTTTTTTTTAAGGTATTTCCAGCATGAAAGCACTTGTCGACAGATTTGGCCTATTTTTTCACAGACTCAAAATAATGTTCAGCTGTGTGATCCCGAAGTTGCAAAATTTTCAATCGTTTATGTCGTGAGATAATCAGCTATTAAAACATTCCTTCGAGATAATTGAAAAAAAGTAGGAGAGTTAAAAGGATTAATTTTGACGTAAATTGTCAAAATTGGGAACTTACGAAATAATTATTTCGTGTTTTAAACAGTCAAAACTAAGAACAAAATTCTTTAAAGTGCTTTAATTATGCATTTCATTATTTATATCCGAATACGTTTGTTTATACTGTTATGCCCGAATTACGGGCCATTCTATATATAAATACATGTAGGTATTTATTTTATACAATTAAATATATAATAAATTAATTTATAAATCTCTTTAATTTTTATACACAAAATTTATAGCTCTGAAATTAATAAACATTATTTTAAATAAAATAAGAAATTTTAATCTTAATAATTTTCTTTTAGAAATGAATCGACAGCCATCAAGCGGTTAATAATTTTTAAAATATCTCGTTCAGTGTAAAATAAGTTAACTTTGAAGAATTAACAGCAAATGTGTGGCCAGCCAGGGTGTTGAATTTTTAGCATATTATGTAAGGTATCTATATGTAAAACATCGAATAGTGTGGGCGTTGGATGGGGTTGAGTGTGCAAAATATGAGTACCGCATTTTGTCAATTGATTCTTGTTTAGAAAAACTTATAGATTAATATTCTGGATCTTGCCAAAAACCCTCTTGGTCCAATTTTTGCCTACCCTCCCCCCCCTGTCATGTTTCATTCATTTGAATTCATTATTTTAAATCATTATATACCCGTTTGATGGTTGTTATTCATTCTACAGAGTGGATCATAACCCCCCAAGTATTTTTTGAGCAAGAAGTAAGTACTCTGCCAATAGCAAATATGCGGTTTGATGTAATACGTTTTCAGAGAATTTCCTGATCATAAAACACTTCGGTATTATGAGCCATCCTGTATATTATATATACATCATTTATGTTAGGTGTATTTTTTTAAAATATAGCACTATATTGTCTGAATAAAGTAAAAAAAATAATTAGGGTGCTCGTTCACTTACTCATTAAGGTTTTTGACGTCTGAATTTATTGTAGATAATTTGATTAAGGAACGTCGATTTGGGCGAAGCATCACATCGAGGTAATTTTCATATAAATACAAATACTTATTTATACACAGTAATACTTTTTATTAATTGAATTTATATTAGGTTTTTGGTAGTACATACTATATTATAATAAATAATTAAAATAATAAAAAAATAATTTTATTATTAGTGTATGACTTCAAATTTTGAGATCAAATAATAAACTTGTAGTCATACACTAATAATAAAATTATTTTTTATTATTTTAATTATTTATTATAATACTTTTTAATTGAAAGTGAATGTGCACCAATATTATTTATTATCTTTACAATTGTAAACATAGATATACTAGCCGTAAGCCTTGGGATTCCACAAGTAAGTTTCATAACTTTCCAGATTATTCTATCTAAATGACTAAATTTTATTGTTTGAAAATTCCCTTTTAAGTTTGTTTCTTATTTTTTCGGCCGCTTTCGCAAATTTAAGAAGTTTCTGGACAATTAAAAAAATCTTCATTGCCTGTCGGTACATTTCGTCTTTCAGATGGTGAGTCTATTCTAAGATATTCTGAAATCTTTTGGGGTGAAGCATTACTTTACGCTCCCCGTATCAAAACTTTCAATCAATGGGCGATCACGGACAGAGAAAGGCTTAAGTCGAGGTTCTTAGAGATTACAAATAACAGAAACAGAATAACATAACTTAAAAAAAATTTGAGCAACTATGTTAGAAGTGGGATAACGTTTTTTCCACAATATTTAATGTTTTGTGACTTTGAACCAAAACGAATAATTATTAATTGCAGAGTAATTTAACAAAAGGTAAATAAGGTATCTGACTTTCCCTTCTACTTGGTGTCAATTTTATTCCTGCCATTCAACAAACACAATCACCAAAGCACACTAAAGCCAACAGTAAGTTCTTTCGCCAACTTGCCATCGCGATTTCAATTTGATTTAAATAAGAATCGTATAAGGGATATACGGGATTATCCAATCAGAATTTTGTTTAACAGATGTAAATTTCATTGCTTTGGCATACGAATGGGCTAAGTATGCTGGAATTAAAAATATAAAGGGCTCCGCACAAGCAGCAATAATCCATATCTCCAAAATCAGTGATTTTTTTTTTGTATATAAGCGATCTCTGTTTGTTTTGTATGATAAGTACCTAACAGCACACGAAGTTCGATTCACAAAAGGAATAGACAGATCTCTGTTATACAGGGCCTGTACAGATCTAATGTCTTTGAACTTGGAATGACCTTGACTTTAGCTTTCATATTTTTCTGCGAGATGTCCAGGAGTTTTCATACTTTTAGGACACCATGTATATGATATCTTCGATATTTACCATGCCTTTCTCTTTTCGGAGCCCCTCAAATAGTAAGCAATGAAGTATTGATTGAAACATTTTCTTTTTTGGCTAGAAATCAGTTTAATATTATAATTGTAAAGAATAAAGATTATAATCGTTTAACTTAATTAAAACGATAACATTAATATTATTAATAATATTCACATTTTTCTAAATTTTTGTTTGCATGTTTTAAATATTTAATTATATTAAATATTTAATTAAATATATTATTATTTTTCTCTTTTATAGATAACCACAAAATATAATAAATGTTCTACATTTCTTTCTTTTGTATATATTTATATATTTAAGAATTTTTTCGTGTTTTACATTGGTAGTTTTTTTCATACTGGTTTGATTAAAATTGATAAAAATGTTAACATATATTTTATAGAATTTATAATCTATAAACAATATATTTTATCAAATATAAAAGGAAGAGCACATACCTCTTTTTAATAAATTAGGTTTATGTATGGTATATAGCGGATTCGACTTCTACCAGATGTTTGCCGAGCATTCTCACCATATCAATTCGAATAAATTTTAAAATAATAAAAAAAATTTAAATAAACAATTCGTTATGATATCGTGAGTATTCGGTAAGGATCGTTGATGCCAACAGGAAGCATCTGACAGAAACTAAATATGCTAATTGTAATCAAGTTTCAAGTTGGTACCAGGTTTGATACATTTTAAAGCTCATGTTTATGATTGAATTTTGTATTTTTAAATAAAAAAAATTGCAAATACAATTAAATTTGTTTTTTATTACAATGGCACATTATCTCGAACAATGACCAAAAAGAATTGTAAATATAAGGAAACTGTATTTCTCCCATTATGCAATCTAAATAAACTTTAATAAAACTATGACAAAAAATTTGTTTTAGTAATGACTGCACAGTAGTCTAAGCTGTCTTATTTAAGAGTTAAGTTAATCGGTAGTTATTATAATATCAACCAATGAAAATATTAGTTGGTCTTCAGATTCTCAAGCCAAGAAAAGTACAAATAATTCAATAATTTTAACTCATTTTCTTGTAGTGAAATTTTCATCAGACGATTATTATATGATAATAAAAATGTAAAATATTTTAAACATAGTACAAATAAATAGCCAATTTCTTGAATAATCAATTATAAATTTTCTAAGGTCCTATTGAAAGTAAAAACCTAACAGAAATATAAAAAGAGTTTATCTTTTTAAATTATAAGAGACTTTTTAAATTTATTTTTACATTTGATTAGGTAAGTAGTTTGAAAAATATATTAAAAATGTATTTAATATAATCAGGTATGAGCATAAATTTTAGAGGTAAGTGCGACCCAAATTAACATTATATTATAAATTTTAATTTAATTTAAAGCTGAATGTAAATTGACTTTTTTTTTTCAACTACAAAGATTAATAATTTTTGAAAAACTATTAAGCCATTCGTATTATGAATTATTTTTCGAAGGTAATATCAAAAATGATACAAACTTGATATGGACATTACATAAGGTTAGATAAATTAAGATTTAACTTTACAGTCATTGGAAAACATGTTATTTTTGATTCATAATTTTGTTTAAACATTAATATGTGTCAGTGTCCATGGGAAAGGTCCATATATCGTATCAATTTACATAGTTGAATGGCGTTACCATTTTAAATTAAACGTTTAAATATATTGAAAAGGAAATGTGGTGTAAAATTTACCAGAAGAATATTGTTTTAAACATAGTTATGTGAAGTAGGTAATCACACCTTCCAATTGGATATTTTTAAGCAAATTTTTATTTTTTGGCCACCTTTTTAACCACACTTGAATATGTGCAAATTGAAATATTTATATTTATTTAGTATGGCAATCCCAAATTTTTTGTATAGTTTTTTTTGGTCCATATACTGCTCAGCAATTAGTTGTTTACTGACCGCTGCTAGGTTAAAAGGCAAAGTAAGAAAATGGATGGACTATCAATAACTTTTTTTATACCTATCATTATAATCTCCAAATCCCTAATTTGACGTATTTGTTATTTGATGTCGTCGTGAGTCTAATGATTTATATAAACTCTTGGTAATTGCTAGAAAAAAAATTTGGGTTTTGCTTTAACTTCAAAACGAATGTTGATAACACTATTATAAAATTTGTGGGAATAAAAATAAGAAAAACATATGTGACGTCTAAATTTCAAGATATTTAAACGTTCAAATTAAAATGAGAATTGCATTTAGGACGTTTTAATTTGAGTAAGTAATATAATTGAGCATTAAAGAATTAATATAATTAAAATTAAAGATTTTTGAGAAAATCCACACTCATAAAATTTCACACGCTTGTTTCAAAATCTCCCATCATACTTTCGCGCTAAAGTAAAATTTTAATTTCTTTATAAAAAAATATTAATTTTCATCATCGACATTTGGTCCTTTCTTTTGAACATTATCACATATTTAAATATTTTTTATCCTCAATATTGTGCCAGGAGGAAATATTTTTTTTTATTTAAATGATTGTTTTATTTAAAATAGTTATTTCAAATCTGGTGTACCACCCATTGGTGCTGGAGACTTTTCATTTGCTGGTCCTGTCGCTGGCGTTGGATCATCTTGGAATAATGGGTTTTTTACTTCCATTTCACCCGTCTGAAAATAATTATAAAATCTATTATATGATCTATTACAAGGTTTGAAAATCAGTTTATTGCAATGAAACTTACTGGTGCCAATCCGGGACATTCATAAACCGTATAATCACCTTCTTCATTTTCCTCATCAGTATCTGCTTCAGACATTGACCCATGCCTTTCATTTGCCGCTCTAAAATGAAAAAAAAAGGTTAAATAAATTTTGGTAAGGCCAGATATTTACTTCTTTTTAATAGAGATTTGTGGTTTAAAAAATAATAATTTCTTTTTTGCCAATTATTTAAAACTTAATCCGTAATTGCCGAATACTTTCAAACTTCCTCTTATTTGGATAATTATACAAAAAAAAAAAAAAAATTTTTATAAAATCAAGAAAATCGAATAACTCGATTTCCAATAACGTCACACTCCGGTCAAGATTAGAGCCTCAATTTTCATTATTATCTACCTTATATTTATTATTCTTCTAAAAGGCACATAAAAGAATTATCGAGCTTTCATTAAGTCCTCATGGTCTATTATCGATAGTCAGCGCGAGACCTAGAACTCCCAACAGTAGGACTTTTGCACAAGGTCCCCAAAATCACGAATTCAGTAGTTTGCTACTTTTGCTACATAGCTAACTTGCTACTGTGAAGCAAAGAAGTGTGCGATTTCGAAAACTATTTTAATGAAGAGTGCTCTTATATATGTTTCAAGTGCTAGTTTAGGGACCCGTACCCGAAAAAACAAAAAAATTGGTGCCGTTCTTCAAAATGCTTTAAGGGAAAAGGTAATTTAATGGAGAGTGTTCTTATATATGTTTCAAGTTCAAGTTTCGGGTTCCGTACCCCAAAAAATTTGTCGGGTGTTTAAATTTTGTAAATTTTACTTGTTTATTTATTTAAAAGGTAATTTGACCGAGACTGTTTTCAGCTATGTATCAAGTTCGAGTTTAAGGTTCCATTTTCGTATAACAAATAAGAAAAAAGTGATGAACTTCAAACAGTTGATCAAATTTTCTTGAAGCATAGCTAAAAACACTCTCGATCACTGGTTTAAGAGCTACGATGCCACAAACGAATCGCCCAGGTCTAATTTTGTATTTTGCTTCGGTTTAATTTTTTTAAATTTTTCTATTGAATGATGTCTATGTAGGAATAGAAATATTTTTCATAGGCGTATAGTTTTAATTATATATTATTGATGCGTTTCGTACATTGAATATACCAATACTACGGTATACTCAGTTATTTCAAGTATTTCAAATATTTCGCTCATTTTCTTTATTCTTTTTACATGGCAGTATTTTAATATAGGTATTATTATTATATGAAAAGACATTAGAATATATTTAATAATAAAATAGTTGAAAGTATATTGTCAGTCATAATGCGTTATTTATATGGCCTACGTGCTATATTTATATAAATTATCATACACATAATGTCGATGAATATTCAGTGTATTCTGAGCAAAAATACCTAAAATTAATAGAAATATCTCTTATTAATGGAAATAGTTAATGCAACATCCCTCATATTTAATTAGAGATGAACTTCGTGTATTTTTACCACGGCGAGTCGAACAAAACCATCGACTTGAGCCACAGTTTGACAAAGGAGGAGGTTATCAATTCGACTGTATTTTTTTTATGTTTGTTACTTCAGAACTTTCGACTGGGTGAACCGATTTTGATGATGCTTTATCTATTCGAAAGCTGGTGCTTCTCGTGTGGTTTCATTTTATTTTGATCCAGTTCTGACAATGACATCCATGAGAAAACCATAAAATTCTTAAATTTGCATTAAGTAAGTATGCACGATAAGAGGACGAATAACTCAATATCACGCCAGCCGATTTCGATGATTCTTTTTTTTAGTGACAAATTAGTTAGTGTACTTTAGATTCACTAAAAAAAACAAAATTAAAAAAATTTTAACAAAAAGAAAACCGACTTCAAAAGAAAAACTTTTTCAAAACAAAGTAATATGCACTAAAAAGTAAAAAAATTTCGATAATATAATGTAGTTTTAATTATTGTTATTTTTGGAGTCGGTGTCAGTCAAGCTAATGTAGCAAACTGTTCTGTCAGAGTTGTTTCCTTGGCTGACACCGACTCCAAAAATAACAATAATTACAACTACATTATATCATCGTAATTTTTTTACTTTGTAGTGCATATTACTTTGTTTTGGAAAAGTTTTTCTTTTGAAGTCGGTTTTCTTTTTGTTCTTTTTTATTTTGTGATTTTTAGTGAATCTAAAGTACACTAACTAATTTGTTACTAAAAAAAAGAATCATCGAAATCGGCTGGCGTGATATTGAGTTATTCGTCCTCTTATCGTGCATACTTAATGCAAATTTAAGACTTTTATGGTTTTCTCATGGATGCTATTGTCAGAGCTGGACCAAAATAAAATGAAACCACACGAGAAGCACCAGCTTTCGAATAGATAAAGAATCATCAAAATCGGATCACCCAGTCGAAAGTTATGAGGTAGCACACATAAAAAAAATACAGTCGAATTTTATGTAACTTCAAGAAGGTATATGCAAAGTTTTAGAGCTGTTCCGAAAATTAGTTCCTACAGTTGCTTTCCGTATTGTACCGAAAGAAGGAGAAACAGAGGAAAGTCGTTTATATTGTATTAGTTTTTGTAAATAATTCAAAAGTTTTCAACGAGTTTCCGCCTGGCATTTTTTAATTTTTTCATAAACGAAATATATGTGAATAAATAAAAAATTTTTTGAATATATTTTCATAGGTGGTCGTTAAAATGGAATGCCATAAAATATTATCGATTAAAAGTATCTGAATGGTATCATCTTTACATTTAATAAAAAGCCAGCACGTTTTCATATAGAAGGTTATATTGGCCACCAAAAAATAAAAAATAAAATAAATTTTGACTGAGAATCAATACAAATTTAAAGTGTGGAAATCTTCATTTTTGGCTAACAATTGTCACAAAAATTTTCAATCTAATATTTCTCTCATTATTATTGACTGTAGCAAAAATAAAATACGAACAACTTTTGTTTAAAATTTTATTTGAATCTTTGCAAAGGATAATATTTGTTATTTGAAATAATCAAAATTGATCCCTTTTTCAATCTCTTTCAACTAAATTTTTTCTGTATGTAGGTGTCAAGAGGATCAACAACTAACTATATGATCATATCCACAAAATAATATGTGCTTCGTAAATTTTGCTATGGAGGGGAGTGTTTCGTTTTTCGGGGTCCATGGTATTTGTATTATCTATGTTAATAAAACTACCTTTCCATGGCAATTATTTGTTGTTTTTGATGTTGGTAGTGATACATGTGAGCCGATTGAGCCAGCCTTCGATCACCTGATGGTGAGACATCTTTGTGTGGACCAGTTACCCCATATGCTGGATATTCTACGTCAGCAGCAGCTTTGGCATTTTTCTGTAAGCTGTAACAAATAAAAATAAAATTATAGAATGTTTTTTTTTATTTTTAAATATCTACGTAAATTGTAAATTTTATGGGTTTTTTTTTTTACATTAAATTTTTATGTTATTTGAAGTTCAATAATAAAAAGTAACTACAAAATACTGTATACCTTATTAATTTCAAAGCCACTCTATTATAATATGGCTAGCAAAATTATATAGTTTTAAAGATTTTTCATTTATATAGCCCTTCCAATTTGACCTAGACAGATCAAAATTAGTAGGTAGTTTCGAGGCTCGGAGTGTCAAACTGGCGGACTACGGACGCGTAGCTTTGAGTGCCGGTCCAAAGATAACTGTGTAAGAGGAGGTTATCTTCTTGTTAGAAGAAGAACACAAGCAGATTTTGATAAATAGAGGATAATCCTGATATCGAAATGGCCATATTATCCAAAAAATGTAAAACTAGACTTGATATCATGACAAAATTTGAAAGTGAAATTAAAATTGAGTAAAAAACGAAGAAGTTATAAGCAATCAAAGATTGCATTCAAAGGTTGCTCATCTCCTTCTAGCAAAACAAAGTTTTATATGTAATCTCTATGGCGATACCCAAGTATGACGTCACTAATGGGTATCGTTCTTTTTGTTAAATTAGGAATTTTAAACGTTCATATCTTGCATAGTAATAAAGATCTTTAAAAACAAACTTCACTTTTCTGCACGTTAGAACTCTTCACCTGAAGTGATAAAAAAAATTTAGTCCGATCTCCTATTTTAAGCTTTAAGAGAATAGGAGTGTTTTACCACTCAAGAATTACACCCTTAAAGTCATAAGTCATTAAAGTCATAAGCAGGAATAATTTTTTTTTTAAACCAACAGTGGTCTACGGTTTGATAACATCATAAAAGATAGCAAGCAATTTGTGATTAGAAAGTTATTTCATACATTTGAATTTATCGCATGGTAAAATGTTTTTCCAATACCTATTATTAGAACAGGCGCTGAATGGAGTTGAGTGTGCAAAATATGAGTACCGCATTTTGTCAATTGATGAAGAATGAAGTAACCTGTATCAGTTTTCAGATTTTTATTAAAGGATGTTTAAACATTATTTTAGAATTTTGATAAACTCAAAAATCTAATTTTATGCCCTGTTTTTTAAGCTTTTAAAATGGCCTTTTTGGAGTTCTTCCAAAATTAACATTAAACTGTTAATATGTTGAAAACGAAGAAGTTTACGAAAAAATCACAAAGAGCCTTTTTGATGTTAAATAACCCATAGAATCAAGATTAACATTTACTTGATTCAAAAAAATGTCATTTAACTGTTTCTTTGGTGGGGAGGGGATTTAAAAAAATGGGGGAAATATGGTTTCTGGCAAGATTCACAAGATTAATTTATAAGCTTTTCTTACTAAGAATCAGTTGATAAAATGCGGTACTCATATTTTGCACACTCAACCCCATCCAGACCCTGTTATATATAGAAAATTACAATTTTAATAGAATGGTTGTTATAACAAAGCTGTTTTGATGATATTTTGACGATATATATGTTATAACGTGATGAAATATAATTCAAAATGTAAAACACGTAATCAAATAAATGTTTATGTTCGTGAATATTTGTCAAATACATTATATTTCTTTTGTCCAAAAATTTGATAATAGATAACTAAATGATTTATATATTTTTGAGAAAAATGAAACAAAGGTTTTGTTTTTTTTTTTTTTTTGTTTTTTTTTTAAATAATGTATGTGACATGTTTTAAATTTGTCTAAAAAAGACATGATTTTGCTTTTCATAGTATTCTCATGTGTATGAAAATATTTTAATTCTATGTGAATGTTTGTATTTGAAAATATGAAATTATTTTTCAGCTAGTAAAAGGTGATCGGATAAGAGTCAAACATTTTTAATTGGAATAAAAACAAAACGGTGTCAAATCAATCAAATTTTTTTAAATTATGAGAAAACGATGTGGTCGCAGGCAGCCAAAAAAGGAATATAAACTTGCATATAATCGCTACAATATATTCCTTCAACACGATGTTTACAAAATATATAACGTCCTTTCTCATATTTTGTTATACATGGGCAAATCAGTGAATTAATAAACTTATACAATGTTAGTTTCTTCGCTTGTATACATTTTACATTAAATAATTTTATTTAGGTGCTTACTTAAATTACAAATTCCAATTTACGCTTCTCTTTCGCGAAAACGTTGATATTTTCATCGAAATCCAGGTTCAAATCTTTGTGTATATTTTGGATTGTTAGTCATGATAATCTTTGCTGTATCATTGAGACAAACAACCAAGTTTTTACTCGAAGAGTAGAAAATGATATCTCCGCGGTAGCTACGGGGACCGGAGAGCGGTCAGTATTTGTAAGAAAATTTTTCTGCTAGGGTACAAATTTTGGTCTCATACTTCAATAAGATCAGCTACCTAGCCTGGAATTGCTCTATGGTGGAAATGTTTTCTCGTTCTCTTTTCTTTTTGGCCATCCATAGTCAGTATTCATTTATTATATTCACTAACGTTAGTGAATATGCGGTATATCTGTACCACTTGATTCACTGTTTCAATATCTATATCCCTAGTTCCTAACACTAACATTTAGTTTAGGTAGAAAAATTCTCTGCTGAAATAGGTCGAGTACCTCTGGAGGCAATGTACGACCCAAATTATTAATAACGGAATCTAAAAGAGGTATGCAAATTGATTTATGAAAATTCTATTTTGACTGATAATTTGACCTATATGTTTGCCTTTGAACTGTCCGTGGGCCTCACCTCACTTTTTATGTCCGGAACACGCTATAAAAATTTTAGCTTGATATCTCTTTTCGTTTTTAAATTATCATTTTGACAGACAGACAGAAAGACAGGCGGACTGGTAACCGAAAATGGACTAATTAGGTGATTTTTTTATAACACCCATTCCAAAATTTTGTTCATAGCATCAGTATTTTTAAGCGTTACAAACTTGGGACTAAATTTAGTATACCTTGATATATTTCACATATACATGGTATAATAAGTGTAATTTTGGGGTTTTATTGCAAATTAAAAATGTATAAACACAATTGAATCACTCTATATTAGCCATATAGAAATTTACATCACAAGTAGAGCTGAACAAAATACAGTTTACTGTAATTTATAATTTAATCTTACATCTCTTCAGCAAGAGCTTCAAAGGCTCCTAAATGAATGAAGAATACTAGAAATTTATTATAGTTTTCAATAATCACAGTAAGTAGCTATATGTGCAATTACTTAGACTTTTATAAGTGGAATCAGTTTACCATAGAAACAGAATTTAGAGCTAATTTGTTCAAGAATCCCAGATTTCACCTCACTTTTACACATACTAGAAAAATACATTTTTTTCTCTACGAAACCGTTCCACATTACAGGAAAAAATCAAAGTTTTTTTGCAAATGTCGCCTTTATTTTTGTTGCTTTATTCCAGAGTAAGATATCTGACTTAAACTGCAGTTATGTATGAATTGAGGTTGCACCGATCCTTGTTAAAGTTTGTCTTATTAAATAATATATATATTCAGAGAATCATATCTATAGTTACTATAATACAATAGAAACTTGAAGCAGACAAAAAAAAAACTAAGAAACTTTATAACAAAGTTTTAACAGAAGCTTTGTTTAAAAAGAAAAATACTTTTTTTGTTGTATAAAAATTTAATACCTATATTGTAAGTATTCGTATTTCTTCATATAAAAACTTTCGAACATAATTAAACAAAAACCGAAGCGTCATTTGATCTGAATCGTTTTTACAAAGATTTTTTAAGCTATTGAATTATTTAACCTAAGGATAGAGATTTTTTTCTATTTTTGTCATAATCATTTTGGTTTTTCTAGAATCAGTTTGAGAAGTGAAACATTCGAAAGGGTGAGATATTTAAGTCAGCTTGTACATAATATTTTTAGGAACTGAAACTTTAAAATTGTTATACCATGTATATATGAAACATATATAGAATTATAAGTTTAGTCCCAGTGTGTAACGCGTACAAATATTGATGCTACGAAAAAAATTTTGGTGTTTATAGAATCATCTAGTCCATTTTCGGTTGTCCGTCCGTCCGTCTGCCATCGAGATTACTCAAAAACGAAAAAAAGTATCAAGCTGAAATTATTACAGCGCACTTAGGACGTAAAAAACATAGGTCAATTGGGTCTTGGGTCCGTAGAACCCATCTTGTAAACCGTTAGAGATATAAAAAAGTTTAAATGTAAAAAATGATCCTTATCAAGGAATAAACAACTTTTATTTGAAACATTTTTTTTTTGTAAACAACACTGTTTACTCACTAGGGCACACATTAGATACAAATTTTATAGTATGTATTAATATGGGATTATCAGTTAATTATTATCAGTTATGTATGTATAACATATACAAGTAGATGTGTAATTTGATAGAGTAATTAACACTATCTATAAATGGTATTTCAACAATTAACTCAGTCAATTTTTAGTTTTCACTTGTTTTTATATTTGATTTGGTGTTGATTTTTGCCTCTTAACTTCGGTTCGAACTGATGGTGAGTTCGCACATTCAACCAACAGACTTCAATCACCGGGCTTTATCAATCATAAAGTATACGAAAAAAGCGCTCGCGTTTGTGTTTGTGTAGGTATTTGTTTGTGTTATAGCAGAGACAAGGTATTTAAAGTCGTCATTTTGACGGTATTTAAAGACTTTAAACTTATTCTAGCGTGAAAATGATAAGATTCGAAAAAAGACGCTTATGTATACGTATTTTTTTATGTTAAAGTCGAGGCAAGGATTCCATGGCTGTTCTTTCCTATGGTATTTAATGACTATAAATGTCAAAGTTTTCTATAATATCAAACTATCAAAGCCGCCTACTTTTAAATGATCATAAGTTTGCGAAAAAAGTAGTAGCAAACTTCAAAATTTGTTGTGTTCGTCTTGAAAAACGCTTTGATGAGCTATCTCTCAACTTCCCCTTCCCTTTTCATTTAAAACCTCCCGCGCGTATTGCCGTTAAACGATTTATATTATAGTCATCTTGACGTCTATATTCATCTTAATGAATAGTCATCCTCATCATATTCGTGACGATAACTGTTTAAAAGTAATTTAAGGGTTACAGAACTTTTTCCCATCACTGTAGAAAGCCACCCATATATTTATAGAAGGTTTAGAGTAAAAACTTAGTTTTTAGTAAAATAAAATATTGTATTAAAGTATTTTTACTAAAATTGTCTAACTTTTATTTTTAAAACCAAAATACGATATAAATTTTATCGTTATCGCCTGTGGTGTTTTGTACAACTGTTGCCATAAATGTAAGTTTGAATAGTATTGACCATCCCTGATGATAGATTACGCCCAAAGACAATCATCTCATATTTGCTCGTTTAAACTCAATAAAGTATTTACTTTATTTTCAAACATATTAATTTAATATCATACAGAAATAATTTAACTGTCAAACTTTGATAATTAATAAACTTTAACAATTATTAAGTAGACTTTATATTAAATTGTATATAATTTGAAAACATACAATCAGCTTATTTAGTATTATAATACAGGATGATTTTTAAGAACTTTTCGATCGTTTTAATATTTTGAAAAAGAAATGTAAAATTAAAAAAAGAAAAACGTGTATAGGCTCTTTTAAAAGAGAATGAAATTGCAGTAATTTTGACGTAGAAAAAGCAATTTTTGTTAAAAAAATTTTACACTAGACCAAAATTTTTGGTACCTTATTTCAGATATTTTCAGGTTAAAAATTTTACGTTAGGAATTAGCCTTCATTTAGCCTTCAAAATAAGCATTTAGCCTTCAAAATCTGTAAAATTGAGTACCGGAAATTGAGACATAAGAAATAATGTTCAAAAAAAGTTTTTTTTCCGGTAACGATCGAGAATCGATTACAAAAAATATGTAGTTCAATTTTAAAAAACAAAGATTACCCTTGTTTTACCATGAAGACGTGCCCATAAAAAACTCAAATACTGCCCTTAATTTTCTACCCTTTAAAAATGAGCCAATTCGTGTTTTTACGTTTTATGATTTTCCATTCCGTTTTCGAAATATAAGACTGGAAACCTGCAGAAAAAATCATCCTGTTTAATAAAACAAATATTAAATTTTATAATTTGAGGTGTGCCTGCGGCCTCATTACCGGAAAAATAAGAAACTATGTCATTATATTATGGCGAATTATGAGTGTGTATGCCTACTTCTTGTGTTGATAACAATAAGTTTATAAAAAATAAATACAATTACCTTATATATAAATTGTGTTTAAGGTATAAATTATTTACACTGTTTTATACCTTGGTATAAATAGTGTAAATAATTTATTAGTTTGAAAAAATTCGATAAATACACCAAAAATGTCTTTTATAAATATACCGACTTCTTACAAATTATTTTGAGGTTTTTATTTTTTGAAAATTAAACGTATCTATAATTTATTGCATTTATTTGCGCTCCCACCATATTTAACAATCTGACATATAATAACATTTGTCAACAAAATTTGATTTTTTTGGCCACATTGATGCGATAGACATTTCTTGTAGTTTTTGAGGGTGCGAAATTCAAAATCGAATTCAGAATTTTTCTAATACATAAGGTTTTCGAAATATTTTTAGCTAAAATAGGGAAAAATTCGTTTTTGGTTATATTTGAAATTAATAACGCTACTATGTAATTATTTTTCATATGAAAAATTGGAAGATTTCCTTCCTTCTTCCTTTAAAATACTTTTTGAATCATTCTGATATCCTTTTTGCTCTTCGAGAAATCAGATGACATTTATTATAGTTAAAATACCTATACATTGTATTACTAATAATATAAATATTTATATACAATTAATTAATTCTATACTTATATATTTATATATTACCTATTCTATTTCTTGGAAAAAGATTTTGGAAAATGCTTTTTGAGGAGGAATTAGTGGTATTTTCTGATGGCGTAAATGCTTTCGTGAGGAAAAAATATTCACTGGTGAAATATGACCTCGAATTAAGAAGAAAAACAAGTATATTAAGGGAGAGATATCTCGATAACGTGACGTGCTGAAGCAATATTGCGCTCAGATTTACATTCAAGACGTCCAAAATTTTTTCAATAAGTAAAGTCATGCTTCTGTGGCAAAATTTGTGTTGACCAGTGTAATTCAATGTTGAATTTTTTAAAATTTAATTAAAATTGAAAAACTTATTGAAATTATATGATATAAATATACATTATATGGAAAGACTTCTTTTTTTATAAGAAAAGGAACCGAATTAGCCATTTTCAATTGAAAATTTTTTTATGAAATTTGTTTCAGAAAACTAAACCTATAATTAAGCGAATAGATAGATAGATCCATGTTATTTTTGAATATTCTTTCACCAACAAAATATCTATTTTTGAATAGAATATGACATTATGAAAGAATTATTAAAGGTGGTTGTTTCACTATGGGTATAGTGTCAGAAAATTCTAAATTTTTATAAACCTGTTCTTATTAGCTCGAGATAAACTGAACTAAAGTTCGGGTTATTAACACGGACCAAATAGGAGAAATTGTGTTTTGAACAATTTACATGAAAAACTGTCAGAAATTTTCAAAAAAAACTGGGCATTGATGTATTTGCACTGAGTTAAAAATAGAAAACCAAAATTATTTACCATTTCATTAGTAGCAAAGTTAATAAATTTTATTGATGAACAGAAACTACAGTTAGAGTATTGTGGTTCAAGAGAGGTAACTATATTAGCAGAATTTTATAAATCTTTGTACACTATATATCGTAAAATATCTAGTTGAGTAGTACAGTATAGATTAAAATTACACATTTTTACTACATTGTGGGAAGACAAACACTTCAAGTATTTAATTTTTATGCTAAAAAAACGGGTTTTTCGTTGAAAAAACAAATCATCTATTAAAAAGCAGTGAAATACTGATTCTGTAAAAAAATTTCAAATTGATTTCAATTCATTGTGATATTAAATTCACAATGTGCTTGATGAATTTATGGTTACTCTAGTAAAAAATTGGATTTTTTTTATAATTGAAAGGCTTTTGTTGCCAGTTATTATTTCAATATACAAAATTATTTATACTTTTCATCACATACTATTTTGTTACAAAAAATGCAGAGGGTTTAGTACGGTCGCGATGGTAAATGTTTTCTTTTCTATCTATCACCACTAATATAACTCAGAATTAAAAGTAGTCAAATATTTCAAATGTTAAAGTCAAGGCCGGATTTACACAAAGCGTCGCCCTTCTTTAGGTAATTCTGATACAATAAAATACATATATGGTACTTGAACCGGTGATGTCCCGGGTCCCATCATAGCTCACACTTAAAAAAATATAAGTATTCAATGAGTAATTCAGTTCATATAGCATGCAAGGAGGCAATCCCACCCAAACACCAATAGGTGACTATTTTAACGTTGTATGCTAGTTTTCATTAATATAACAAGGCAGTACAGGTTTTATAATTTGTGAAAGTGAAATAATTTAAAAAAATTGCTACAATTGTTAAAATTTATTTATTATAAGCAGTTCATTTTCATACCAAAACGTTTTATTTTTTATTTGATAATTAATTTTTTATCAGGAATTTGTTACAATGGTCTATAAAGTTTCAGGATCCAGGCCTTTCTAAGCTTATGTATTTTGTATCTGATTTGTCTACAAGCAATCAAACATGGCCCACAAAATATTATGACTGAAAATAAATCATTGATTAAACTACTTTATCTTTATATTTTGTTACGAATGAATATGATAGATCTTATCATGTGTGATATTTTTTATTTAAGACGGTTCTCTACACATTTTTTAATGGCGTGAAATCATTATTTGATTGGCGTGAAACTTTATAATTTTTTAAGACACTTCTTAAATATTCATAGGTGGAAAAAATTTTAATAAAGAAAAGAGGTTTTCCAGATAAGAATGGTTAAAGTAACATTTGAATTTCAAGGGCTGCGACTACCCTTACTCTATCGATTTGTAATTAGGAAATGTTATAGGTACTCAAATTCTACCTGCCCTGGTTACTTTTATTTTTCGAAAATCCTGTTAATTTTCCTGATTTTCATTGTTCACATTCAGATATAGTGGAATATGAAAAAGAACCTAAGTGTGAACAATGAAAATTGTGAAAATTAACAGGATTTTCGAAAAATAAAAGTAACCAGGGCAGATCGCATATAAGTACCTAAAGCAAATTCAAATTTCAAATTGATAGAGTAAATGGTATAATCTCAGTGCTTGAATTTCAATTGTAACTTTAACCATTCTTATCGAAAAACCGCTTTTATAGCAATTTGGACTTTTGATAAGCCTAAGGTGGCCTACACCCACTTTTTTGACACAATTTTCAAGATTTTGTTTTTTTCAATGACTTAATTCTTAATAAAAATGTAAATGGACATATATATCAATAAAAAAACCTACTAAATTAATAATTTTTCGTAGTTTTGTCGGGCTATCTCTGGCAACTATATTTATAACATAGCTCATCGTCAATTTTTTTTAATTTTAGTTTTTTATTCAGTGTTAGAACCAGATAAATATGTTAACTTTATAAAATTATTATTGCCAAAGAATGCTTAATTAATTTACTCACAACGATTTATAAAAAAATTTAATTTAAATAATTTATGGCGTTTTAAAGTTACGTGGGCCTTACGAGGTTCCGGATCTATAAAATTTGAACTGAAGAAAAAAATTCGATATAAATCTTTCTTATCGATGCTATATGCTTAAGAATTCGTGATTAATTTCGAAAGTGTATGATTCAGGATTTAAAAATTATACGTTTGGTTGAGAATATGTTTGTGAAATTCAAAGTACATACTGTGTCCAAAAAATTAGGCGATATTTGAATTTATACTGCGTGCGTTTGTTTTGCATTATGATTTCCTTCCGCCCGGCCAAATAGTCAACAAGGAATATTACTTGAACCTTATGTGTCATTTGCGTAACGCTATCTGCCTAAAAAGGCCGGTAATGTGGAAAGACAATTCATGGTTTTTACACCACGATAATGCGCCATCCCATACTGCACTCTTAATTCGTGATCTTTTCGTCAAAAACTCAACCCATATCGTTCCACAACCACCGTATTCACCTGTTCTGGCTGTTCAGTAAGCTCAAAACACACCTGCTCCGGGGACACCGTTTTGATACGATAGAGGAGATTCAAGCCGCAGCGAAGACGAAACTGAAGGCAATCCCAGAAAGTGACTACAACCAGTGTTTCGAAGATTTGAAAATCAGTTCGCATATAAGTGCATTGCATCGGAAGGGGATTACTTTGAAGCGGATGAAATTGATTTGGAAGAATAAATAAATAATTTTCAAAATAATTACAATGTCACCTTAGTTTTTGGGCACAGTATTTTTTCAGCATTTTCAACATTTTTCTCATGTCTAAGATAAAATTCACAAGTACGCAAAAATATTTTAACTTTTCGATCAATTTGCCGCGTAGGGCCATGGCTCATGAGTAAAATGATTTCTGAACATAATTCATGTAAATTTGTTTTTCAACGTCCGTACTGTTATTTATTCGTTAAATATTTTACAAAATAAAAAATGTTATCCCTCTTGTAACAAATATTTTAATTGAATGTAACATAACTCTTGATTTTCCAAATTAATAACAATACAGAACACATAAGTTTGTGTTTGTAATTCGGTGTTATTTACATTTATTTATAACATGTAACTACATTTATTTGTAACATAAATGGTATTTGTTGGTGAATAAAAACATCCTATGAGATTTAAAGCCCGATCCAAATCCTAACTATTAAAAAAAATGTTATATTTTTATTGATCAAAAGTATTTTCTATTTAATATAAAAAATGATGTCAGCCAAATAGACTTAGGATCTTCTGGAGCAGTTTATTTGCGTTAGCTAAATTTCTGCGACTTTCTGAAGAACTTCCGGCTATAACAAGGCGGATGTTAGCTTCAAAGTGTTCCATTTTTGCAGATTTGTTGATGCAGACGCGATTGTTTAAAAAAACCCACAAAATCAATACATTCACGTAATTTTGGCTGAATGAACGCTACCAATATTAATTTACGGAGTTGCAAAAATAAGAAACCGTTTCACATATTTAGTTGGCTAGAATTCTGGATAGAAAAAATTTAATAGATTTATAAGGAGCACATTCCCAAACTATCAATAGTAGTTATTTTTCATTAGAGCTGGCCTATAATTACCAAGATTTTTCCGAGTTCTAGTTCATAGGGTAACAATTAATTTAGCAACATGTATATGAAAATGTTAAAGAAATGTCATACTTGAATTGGCTAGAATAGAATAATAACAATTTATTGGATCGAATTCATCGTTGACAGCATAAAATAATATAATATATGGCTACTCTCATGGAAAATAAATTTTTATTTTCATTTCTCAAATATAAAAAAAAAAAAATCCAAGGCGTAAACTTGTTTATTTTTCAGTATGCACTTATTTGTGTATACGCTTATTTGTCATATCAAACCATAATGATTTGTCACCATACATGGGTTTTTTTCAGGCTGTTTCTATGGTAACCATAAACTACTTTATTAATATAATGGTATGGATAGATATTCGCACCGTGTATGAGTTTTCTTGGAGGCGTTTCCATGGTAACGATACACTACTTTAATTATGGAATTTTATGGATGCATATATAATTGTATGGATTGCATTTATGACTTACATTGAAAATTTAATATTATTGTCTCCCAAATTTAAATAAATAATTATGATAATTTACATTTGAAAAATAATATTTTTGCAATTATATTTCTTCTATTCACAATTTTTAATTCATTCAGTTTAATTAATTAGTGTTTTTCAATAATTTTAATTTGACATTTTCTATAACATTAACATGTAAAGAATTGCAAATTAGTCATAACAGCCTCCTTAAACGCCAAAATTTTTCACTGGAAGCGCTGGCATCGATTTTATTGTCCCTACTATGACTACGCACACACTGAATACTATCATTCTACCGTATATATTGGATATTCTATCATTAACTGGGCAAATTTAAATGATGATAAGTGCACTTTTGTTATATATTATGCTGATTTCAACAAGCTTCAACCTATTATATAAACATTAATTACATTAAAATATATATATTTGTAGTGTTTGGAATTTTGATGCTTAAATGCAACAGTAATAATTAAAATGAAGTAGGTAGGTGTATATACGTCATTGAAAATATTAATTGGGTAAGATGAAGTACCTAGGCAGAAAATATTGAAATGAGAGTATTTCATCAAAATCGTCCGAATGCTGAAGACTGATTGTCAATGTATATGTATTTTCATTAATGCTTCATTAATTCATAAGGAGGTAAATTTTTAAATACTCCTTATGATGTTAAATTTACTTAATTTGGAAAATTGATTTTAAAATAAAGTAATGAAAAAAATTGCATTTGTGTACAGAAAATACCTTTTTTTTTCTGTGAGAATCCATCCTCCAAAATTAGAAACGTAAGGTTTTCATTAACTTAGTTTTTTGAGAGCGTCCATAATGATGTATTCTTGTGTTTTATGGGTATCTAAGAATAGATAAGTGATAAAAATACCAGTTGAAACTGTTTTTGGATGCTCAGAGTAGTAGAAGATTGTAAGAGAAACATGCAGGGCTTTCTCTGCTTCAATCAATATACATTCTATGATGATGTTACTAAGAGTAAATTGTAACGATTACTCGTTGAAGAGAGTGCCTTCAGGTACCATCGGTGGGCGTGATTTTAGGTAGGTACATTTGGGTAGCCATAGTAAATTGTGATATTGTACCTCGGTTCACACATCAAAAACCGAGAAACAGATACTTCTACATTGAATATTTGATAGTATAATTAAGGGTACCAACACCCCATTTTGAAAAAAATTTCTGGCACCACTGACTTTATTGCAAATTATTGCAAATACAAGACGTTTTGCTACGCAGCCGTCCGTTTTGTGCAATATTCACAAAAATATCTATTTACTTTCAAAATTTTATTTATAGAAAAGGAAGCTTTCCAGGATGCAAGTATATTAAAAATTGTTATTATTTTAACGTTATGTATCATCATTTGATGATGTCCTGCTGTTATAACTTGGACCACCATGTTTATTGTATACCAGATACACACATATTAATAAAGTAATAAAATGAATTTTTATGTATCAAATTCCTACAATTAATAAATAATAATGAAAAACAAATATTCATATACATTTTGTTTTTCGTTTATTATTGTTAATATACGCAAAGCCATAAATCCATTTTCATAAAAAAAAAAAAAAACAACAACAAAAATACCTGTTAATTAACAGTAAACGATAGAAGGATTTATTTCATTTTAATTATTGTTCAATTTATTTAATTAACAAACATATTTGATTTTGTATATTTGCAAGCGAATGCCAAAAAAAAAGGTTTTTGTTGTATCTACATATATCAAAAAATACTGACAACTAAGATAGATTTGTTAAATTTGGTACACGAGAATAGTCAGACTGTTAACTGCATCAGAGAATATAAATTTTGGAGATAGAATCTTTATTGTCTGACATACTGAAAATTGTCATTTTGCGTAAATTTTTAACCGACTTCAAACAAAAACGGAAGAGGTTATCAATTCGACTGTATTGTTTTAAATATTTTTTTTTATGTTACCTCAGAACTTTCGATTGGGTGAACCGATTTTGATTATTCTTTATTAGTTTGAAAGCTGGTGATTCCCGTGTGGCCCCATTTCGCTTTGATCTAGTTCTGATAACGGCATCCATGAAAAAACAATAAAATTTTTAAATTTGCATTAAGTATGCATGACAAGAGGACGAATAACTCAATATCATGCCAACCGATTTCGATGATTCTTTTTTTAGTGAAAAATTAGTTAGTGTACTTCAGACTCACTAAAAATCACAAAGTAAAAAACCGACTTCAAAAGAAAACTTTGCCAAAATAAATTGATATGCACTAAAAAGTAAAAAAATATCGATAATATAATGTAGTTAAAATTATTGTTATTTTTGGAGTCGGTGTCAGACAAGCTAAAAATAACAATAATTTTAACTACATTATATTATCGTTATTTTTTTACATTTTAGTGCATATTATTTTATTTTATTTTATTTTCTTTTGAAGTCGGTTTTCTTTTTGTTAAAAGTTTTTAAA
Organism: Chrysoperla carnea; assembly: GCF_905475395.1. NCBI lineage: Eukaryota > Metazoa > Arthropoda > Insecta > Neuroptera > Chrysopidae > Chrysoperla > Chrysoperla carnea. The sequence goes on from NC_058339.1 coordinate 57,188,840, forward strand.
CTGCCCGATCAATCAAGACTGGGAGAAAATGATTTTTCATATTTTATTTTCTTCCAAATAGAGGAATATTCGTAAATTTTAATCTAGCCTAAGCATTTAAAAATTTCGTGGGTCCGTGAACATGAACGCTACTTTCCGAGAATTTTATAGAAAAGTAGTTAGGTTGAACATAGTCAAACTGAGAAAAAATTTCCACAAGTGTATTTGTCACAGGTGTCATAGGTGCATTGATACTCGGCTCAGTATGTGCAGAGTATTTATTTTTTTCAGTACAATTGTATTTTTATTAGAAAAATATTTACGGTGTGGATACGAACCAAAAATTCTACAACGCAACGGTCCTTAGCATTTTTTCGGTTTATATGTGCCCTTATTCTTGCAGAATATCCCTCATTACAAGATCAGGATTAGGATAGTTCAGAAAAACATAAAAATTAAATACTATTATTTTTCCAGAAAATATCTCTTTGAACTATTTTCTTGTCATTGAAAACGTTGAGCTGAAATTGTGAAAATTCTATATAGGTTATGAAAAAATAGTCTTTATTTCGATCAAATAACTTTTGATGCTTTAAGTTATTTCGATTCCTCTCGTTTCCGTTAATGGTAATGAATTTAAGGTCGAAAAGTCTAGCGTGCTATGATACTCGAGCGAATTGTTTTGTAGTATTGGTGATTATCAGCAAAAAAACATTCAGTATTTCAAATTATTATTTCAAACTTGCAACATAAATATGTAGTGTTTATAAAATTTTAATTAAAAATATAATTGATTGATTACGCTTCGAAATGAATTTTTTAAATTAATTTTAGATTCTCATATTTATATCAACCATTATTCAGTTAAATTGATTGAAAAAATAATTTTTTTTTCTCCATTTGGTCTATTCCATTTACGAAATGTCGGAATGTAGGTTTCACTTCTAAGCATTCATGAATAGCTTCATCTTTAATCATTCGGATTTGGATTAAATTCAGCACATAGATTGTTTATTACGTTTATTAACATACACGATACCTTTTATCCCGGAAAAATATAAGGTTCGTGTGAGATTATAAAAAACCGGATTTATCCATCTAAAGTTTGATATAGATGGATAATACAGAACATTATTCCGGGATATGAAGGAAAGACTTGATTTTAGAAAAAGAATTAGGGATCCGCACCAAAAAATGAAAATACATAAAATTGTGTACTAAAGGCAGTGCCAGATTAAGCTACCGCGGGGCCTGTAGAAAATTCTGTTAAGGGACACTAGGTTTGCTTTAGGTTCTTAAGTTTAGGGTATTAAATAAAACAAAACTGTTACAAATAAACTTTTCTGGAGTTAATATGGGCAAATTTAGGAATAAAATTTTCAATATCGAGTTCTTTAAGCATAAGTAAATCATGCTCTATATTCTTAAGATTAAGATGTTCTTGGCCCATCGTGTTCCATAATTCATTTTTAATACGTTTTAATGTTGAAAAAGACCGTTAGCCAGATCGTGAGAGATAAGTAAATGCGCAAAGCAATTTTTAAATTTGGGAAACACAATTCTAAAGAATTATTTAATAAAAATATATAAAATTACTGTTTCAGAAGCTCCTGTTTCTTGCTGTCAATAACAGTAAACACATCTGTTTTCAGCAGCTTTGCGAACTGCACTAATTTGCCACCTAAGCTGTTCTCATAATTGAGGATTTTACCGAAATCTCTTCTGTTGTAAGAGATTTTAACTGTCGAAATACTTCAAAAACACTAGTAATCTTATGATATGCTTTCTGAGAATAAACACCTGAACTTCGAAACGCTGTCCAGGTGTATGATATTTTACGTTAAGATCTAAATTAATATTTTTTTATTACGATTAGAAGCGTTGGAGTGCGGAGCCTCGAAATTCGCGGGGCCCGTAGCATTTGCTACTCTTGCTACTAAAGGGGGGTAAGTGAGCGCAACAAAAGTGAAGGATATAACGCGGTAGTTTTTATTTTTAAAGATGAAATGGCTTACCGAAGCAGGTGGGAACTGCTAGTTAAAATATACATATTTAAGCCGAATATAATTACTAAATATTTTAGTAATAACATATATTAAACTGTATATTTATATACATATAATGTGTTAAATAATATATTATCTATATGTATATAGTTTTAATTAAGACTAACCGAAACATATATGTTATTACACTTTACTGTTGAAAACCATTAAGGTTAAATAAGCAATTATACTCAATAAATAACTATGAATATCTAAATTCTAATAGCTGACCCTCTACTCTACTTAACTCTGTTCAGTTGTATAATTTCCAATTATTTCCATATGAGCTAAAATTAACATACGACAAAGAAAATTTAATCTATGCAATTTTATTACCGTCTAGTGGATATTTTTTTGAAGGGTTTGTTTATGTAATAATTATTAGCATTAAAACGTGAAATTTGCAAAATTACAAACAAATTCGACAATAATATACTTATATTGTTGTTTTACATATTTACCGACACACGCATAAATTCTATAAATTCATAACTCTATAGAACGCATAAACACAAAATTTTTAAGCCCAAAAAAGAACGTTACCAAAATGTTTCGTTTTTCAGACACACGTTGTAGAAGTTTGTGAAATTAAATATTTTTCAAATATCCAAAAATACTTCTAAAGATTGTAAAAAAATTTGTTTCTATAAATTACTTGTATATTTTTTGGTGGAAATGCAGATGAGTAATAATAAATATAAAATGCATGGATAATATACTCTTTTTCCACTTTTTTAAACATTTAGTTTACACTTTTAAAGTCCTATACAAGGCAAAAACTTCTATGACTCGGGAAATTGTTTGTTGACAATATAGTATACGACACGCAACCAAATGGTATTGTTTTAAATCCCACCAAGGTAGAAGTTGTCGCCCTATTAGCTCAGTTGGTTAAGGCGTAACCAAATCAGTTCGCGGTATGCTTTGGGTAGCGGGTCGATTCACGCCGTCGCAACAAAATTAAATTAATTAATAGTTGTGATGGGCTGGTGTAGTGTATAGTATATGCATGAAGGAGGTGCACTCAGCCTCTGAAATTGAGGAGCTGATAAATGAAATTATCAGCGGAGAGGTGGTAAAATACATATATGGTATCAAAATGGGCTCTATAGCCTGAGTGTGTCCTTCCCTGGCAGCCAATATAACCTAACCTAACCTAATAACACGGACTAATTATTTCATTACTAATGTCTTTCACTGTTTTTAAGCTTGAAATTTTGTAAGTATGCCTCTTTCTATGGTTGGCTATTTATATCAATAAAGTGTTATGAACTTGAGAATGTATTTTGATTTGTTCACACCATATTATCTTCATGCTCTAATGAATTTTAACCTTGATCGAAATACGATTATACTATAAAATGTATATTTGAACTTTAAATATAATCTATAGAAGGTATAGAAGGTAAAAAGGGTATTTGGAAATAATATCTTGTATTTGCATATCCGAATTAAAATCTTCTTTATTGGATGGATCTATTAGGATTTATGATTTTTTTACAAATCATGTATACAAGTAGACAGTAAGCCTATAATTAAGTGGAATTTTTATGATCCTTTATGTCTGCCATTTGGAAAATTAATTGTGAATTATCTGTCTGTCATTTCAACGAATCATTTTTGTCTGTCGTATTTTTGAGTCGCATTTCCTCCGGCCAATGTTTTTCGAAAAAATGTTTTAAACAAAAATAGTTAGCTTTTTAATGGGGATAAACTTTTTAATCCGTGTTATTCCATCTCTTACTATTTAGAATCTAAATTGCTTATTAAAGAAATTCGAAGAAGTAGGTCTAATATGATGTGAGAACTTCACGCCCCCATCAAACTCTACAATTTTTGTCTAAGTTATTTTGTTATTGGTTAATTACAAAACGGGCTATTAGTCTTTATAAGTTAAAATGGTCCACCCTGTATATAACAAAATTTTAGTCTTAATTTTCGTCTAATTTCGTTGATGCATGGCATTAATTCGACATAAAATTAAAAAATTCCAACCTTTAATCTGCCGTGCATGCAGTTTGCTTATATAAATTTGTCGCTTTTTTGAATTTCTTCGAAAGAGCAATGTATTAATTATCCAAACTTAGACATTATATAAGTATTCAAAGATTTCGGGGACTCTTCCTAAAAAATTTTTAAATTTATGTATTAGCATTGAATCCACTTAAACAAAAAAATCAAGCTTTTGTCTATTTGAAGTCTTATTAAATGTAATACCATTCAAATTTAAAATTAAAGCATCTTTCTAAATCTAGCATAAATCGCTTTATATACTACAATTTGTTATCTTAAGCACTTTCTTCTCATACATTATTTTATCATTCATAAAGTGAATACAATAATATTTATAGTTGAGAAAAAGGGAGAAAATTAAATAATATTAACATTATATATATCTATTCTTTACACCCGTGTACATATCTGAAACTCTTCTCATATTTAATGCACATTCTAGAAATTATAAAGTTGGATACAAGGTGTCAGAATACTACCGTCTTACAAGCAGGGTCGGATTTGGAGTTCTGGAGACAGTAGCACAACAAAGGAGTGGAGACCTCTGACCTTAATTATTTTCGAAATAAAATAAACTTTTTTTTTCAGCATAACTCAGTTAATTATTTTAACAAACATGTAAAATAGAGTCAAAAACAAGAATGGTATCTGAAATTAAATTAAAGCGTTAATGATTTTGCTCAAATCCAGTTCTAGGAGTAAATCATTTTCAATGCTGAGTAGGGATACTTTTGTTAGACGGTTGCTAGCTCATCGTAGTTCTAAGCCAACTATAATAGCCCCGTTAGTAAAAGACAATCAAAGGTACAAATTGAACCAAGCACGAATTTAATAATAAGCCATTTTCACTCCTGATAATATCAATAATATACAATATCTATAGAAAATCATCGAAAGAAAATCTTTTAAAACAAAGATATAGATGGATTCGTCGGGATAAGGCTTTGGATTCGCCGAGAAAAGGTAGTAAGAGCACCAAGGGAATTTTAGGGTTGAAATTATTTGTACCTTATTTTCAACTTGGATGATGAATTTTGTTATAACCTTCATGAATGTAAACGAAAAATTAGAATAAAATTTTTCGATATCTGCCTTGGTTTTCGAAATATCGAAAGCTAAATAATTAAACAGAATTTTCTTTTTTGCTAATTTGAAAGTTACTCCAGATATCGAAAATTTTATTCCTAATTTTCGGCTTATATTGTCTAGTTATAACATAATTCAACATCAAAATTGAAAATATATATTTTGAAAAAATTGTATCTCCACTACCGTGCTTCATACCGTGAAACATCCTTCATTAGTCGGGCACAACGGGTATTCCTCCGTCTACCGTTCTCCATCTACCGTTTTACTTTTGAAGTCATCTATTTATTTTAAAATCGGGCAACCCCCTCTAAAATTTTCAGAAGTGATTCAGATTTAGTCAACTTCATAAAAAAATCAGTGCTCGTAAATCCTTATTGCAATTTTTATAATAAGAATTTTCTAGTTTTTTATAATCCTTCAGATTCTTGAATTTTTTTGATTACATTATCTAATTTTTTCAAAGATAATAGGATAAACTTTAATTTATATTTGGTTAATTAATAAAATTAATTTCACCACGTTTCTTAGGATTTTTTGTTCGCTTTGAATGTTTATGGAGATATTTACTTTTAATGTTCTAATTTTCGCTAAAAAATCAAACTTTTTATTTTTAAAAGGCTGAGCAGATTTTCTTCAAATACTCATGAACACTCTCCTTCAAATTACCTTTCAAAAAAACAAAAAATAAATGTCATTCGAAATATTCACAAAAATATAAACGATAAGTAACAAAGGTGTATCTTGTTAATGGTACCTGAGATTCAAAAGCCGCAAACGATTAACTTTCTTTTTAGAATATTATCATATATATCTCTCTGATCTTCGAATGCAGTAGTTATGGGACTCGCTTTACAGTATAGACCACATTACTGAACTGAACATTTTATTACATCTTTTAATATATATTTTTTCATTTTTATGTAATCTCCAAAAAAAACAGAATCGTTTTGCTAATTTTACCTTGAACTCGAATGTACATTCGAATATAGATACAGTTACATCTTTCCAAACCTACATATACAACCACATATAAAATTCATTGAAATAATGATACAAATATTCACATATATTTTATGTGAACAGTGGCGAAGTTCAAATATTTCTAATACCGGTGGAAGATAGGAACCTGAAAATGTTTGAAATTTACTTACTTAGAAATTGATGCAACGAGATTTACGATTACAATTTTATATGATTTTGTTACACAAAGTAAGAGAAAAATTGTTGGATATTTAATAAAACGCAGGTTCACTTCTACAAAAAAATTACTATTTATATTTCTGTTGAGACTTTGATTATGTGTTTCTAATATAACAAAATTCTTGACAGCGGGACGTTTTCCTGCGCGGGAAGTGGAAAAGTGACGGTTTTTAAAAATATTTTCTAGTATGCAAGATATGAACGTTTAAAATTTATAACTAAACAAAGAGGAAGATATCCACTAAAAAAGTCATACGTGGGTATCACCAAAGAAATTACATATAAAACTTTGTTTTGCTAAAAGGAGATGGGCAACCTTTGAATGCAATCTTATTTTGAATGAAATCTTTGATTGCTTATAACTACTTCGTTTTTTAATCAATTTTATTTTCATTTTCTAATTTTTTTATAGTATCAGGATTATCCCCTATTGTCTAATAAATGGAAAAATCATTTTGCCCGCCAGAATAATGCCCCAAGGATGTCTCTTGATAGACAACTAGAAAATTGTAATTATATGGTTGATTTTTTCATTTATTATGCGATGGTCTTCCTGTTAGAATAATAAAAACAAATTTTCATAAACTTGAAACTTGAACGCGCAACCGAACATAAGGAATGTTTCGACAGCTTCGACTGTCGAATTATGATACCATTCATGTGTTTTACCAACTTCTTCGCTGACAATTTCATTTATAGCTCCTGAATTATTTTGAGAGGCTTTGCACAACTCCTTCATGCATATACTATGCACTACAACAGCCCAACACTACCTTAGGCATACCAGATATAAAATTGGTAACGATTTAACCAACTGAGCTACTAGAGTTGGCACTTTTCGACGGTAATGTAATCAGAACATTTTTCTTGCGTGAGCAAGTGGTCTATAAACTTTTAGAATGTAAAATAACATTGGTAGGTGTTGCAACATAGGTATAAAGTGATTAATTCGGAGAACTCTACTACTATTATCGAATAAATATATCGAAGCTGATACATTAACACGCGATGGCTTGCGTGCATTTCGATAAGCAATAAAATCAATCAACGAGCTGTCAATTCCGTACTAAATGATTGTTGTGATAAATTGTTGAAAGTATGCTTTTCTATAGAAAAAGAAGTCAAGTAAAATATTTTGCTAATTCTTTTATTTCAGTACGATTGATTTATTGATTTCAAACCAAGAGTTTTATATACCACAATTCATAACTCTTTGGAAAGCGAGCCTGAAAGTATTTGTGTATTCAAAGAAAAATGATTGAGACTCATAAATAACTGAAAAATACTAGTTTGGACAGTTTGGACAGTCTGAGTCGATTTCCAGCAAAGTTTAAGAGAATAATTTGGTATTTGCTAGTTCTAAGAAGCACAATTTACAGGTAGCATCTACACGGTAAAATTAAAATATTTGTCATAGAAACTTTCGAATATTTTCGAAACTTCTACGTCAGATTTATCCATGTTTTTTAGTTACACTAAATATATTGATTTCGATTATGAATTTTATTTGTATAAAAGTTTATATTTTTCATAAAAAAAAAAAAAACATAAAAAGACTAACTTTTGGTATAATAAAATTGTGTAATAATCTTTACGATTTACACACGTAGAGAAGACGGAAACTCGAATCGTGTTTCTAATAAATGAATTATTTGAATCTGCGATACATAAACAGTAATCATGTACGTTCTTTCAACGATAGTAAGATAATGATTAAACGAGATATTTTCAAAAGTTTTTATTATTGTGGTCTTACCACTAACCTTCCAAGCATGATTTGATATCGATCCGACTGGCGAGCTTTATAATTTTTGTTTTAATAAAAAAAATTTATTCATAATATTACATTTTGTGGCTTATAGTAGCTTGTCATGAAAAGATTTTTCTATATTCTGATATAATATCAGAATATAGAAAACGTTTTGATGATAAGTTCCTATAAGCTACGAAACTTAATATTATGAAAATATTAAAATATTTTTTTATTAAAACAAAAATTATAAAGCTCGCCAGTCTTGCCTTTAATGCAGGATCAGACATGCCGTGATATTTGGGAAGTAGTTTGTATGTCTAAAAAATGAATGGGCCAATTAATAGCAAACTAAGAATTTTGTTAGTGAAATTACATGGAAACTGCTTCCTAAGATGTCTTACCAGCAACATACAAGTAAGCAGTAGCCAAATGGTGATACACTTATTTTGCAATTTTGCATTTTATTTCAGTTATTTTGCAATTTGCCAAACTTTTTTTTAGTATTAGAAGCATTTTTTAAAGTTGTTAGAGTTTTCACAAATGAAATACAGTAAAAATTCGACCTGAAATAAATAATGTTATTATTACTTGCAATCATCTCATCTCTGTGTCTATCTCTATGTATTATAAATGCGAAAGTAAGCATGTTTGTTTGTTTGTTTGTTTGTTTGTTACGCTTTCACGCTAAAACTAGCGAATGGTTTTTAATGAAACTGTATAGCAAAAGAGCTCATACTTAAGAATAACACATGAGCTATAATTTATAAAGATATATTTAAAAAAAATAATTAAATTTTACATTACTATAAATTACAGATTTCTGTAAAAGTAGTCATTTGACATTACCATAAATTACAGATTTCTGTAAAAATAGTCAATATAAAATATTTCACGGCCATCTTTTTTGATATACGCAATGAACAATGACGACTATTATGCATTTAAAAAAATAGATAACCATACATATATTTTACCTGTGTAAAACAATTCTTACCATTATTTCAAGTGTTATAGAAAGAGGATAAGCGAGAGCATTCTTTATCAATCTTTACTTTTAAACCCTGCGAAGCGGGTGTGTATCGCTCTAGTCAATGAATAAAGCATATTTAGCTAGAATGGTTTTAAGTGTTCTATATTTTTACAAACGGAATACTTGATTCCAACTTATTCACGCCTAGCAACAAGTATTTATGACAGAACTTATCAGAAATGGCTTATCAAACTATATACGAAACAAATTGTATAATTCCAAAAACGTTTTAAAAGTGAGCAAAATTTAAACATTTCCAGTAACATTTTTTTAATGATTCATTTCTCGTTATTTTTTTTTCTTACTCATCTTTATCTTATTAAAGATTCTTTAGACAAATATGAAAACTTTCTAATTGTACGACGCTGTATAAGGTTTATCGTTTATTATCTATGAAATCAATTTTTTTTTTACTATTCTGCCTTTAATATTTTATAATGTTATCTTTGAATGAACAAGAAATGAGTTTGATATAATACCAAGTGAGAAGAATATTAAAGAACGAATGAATAGTGTTGTTGTATTTTCTTTTTTTTTCTCATTTTTCTTAATGGTTTTATATTTATGGTACCTATATAAAGTTGATTTAAAAATATCTGGAAATATTAGTAAGAATTATTATTGCCTCATTTTCTCATTTTTCATAGCTAGAAAACTGAAAAAGTAGTCCAATAAGACTACCTAAAAGTGAGTAAGGGCGATTTTGAGAGAGCTGTAAAGGTCAATTCTTGTTAATAATTAGTTCAAGATGCAATTAATTTAAAAGTAAATTTAGTAATAATAAGAAGAAATTTTACGTTCATTCATTATCTAATTACAATACGTGGTAAAAAATTAAATTGACTTGAAATTTGAATGCAATTAAGCAGTTGCCCAATCTAAAAATTACAGTAATCCATATATTAACGGCATTAACATTGTATTTTTATACCATGTATATATGAAATATACATAGTTTAGTCCAAAGTTTGTAAGGCTTAAAAATATTGATGCCACGAAAAAAATTTTGGTGTAGGTGTTCATAGAATCATCTAATTGGTCCATTTCCGGCTGTCCGTCCGTTCGTCTGTCAACTCGATAACTCAAAAACGAAAAATGATATCAAGCTTAAATTTTTACAGCGTGCTCAGGACATAAAAATTGAGGTCGAGTTCGTAAATCGGCAAGATAGGTCACATGGGTATTGGGTCCGTAGGACCCATTTTGTAAACCGTTAGAGATAGAACAAAAGTTTAAATGTAAAAAATGTTCCTTATAAAAAAATAAACAACTTTTGTTTGTAACATTTTTTCGTAAACATCAGTGTTTACCCGTGAGAGCGCAAATTAGGCGCAACTTATATAGTATGTATTATATGGGAATATCAGTTATGTATGTGTGACATGTATGTATGTGTAATGTGACAGTGCAATCAACACAGTCTATACATGGTATTTTAACAACTCAGTCAATTGTTTGTTTTCACTTGTTTAAATAAAAGTTCGCTGCTTTGAATGTCTATTATAAATTATTGTACACAATTCTCTGTATTGAGCTTCTGCTGTTACATAACCATTACACTGGATTCACGGTAGTCCGACAAATGTCTTCCAAGGTGGTGTCGGATTTCAAATTAGGCAAACTAGAGAGAAAAAGAATACCTTATAATCCGAAAAATTAAATATCAAAGTCATAAGATTCTATATATACTATGTGTAACTATGTATCATACGCGCGATGTGGTAATTTAGTAAAATATAAAAAAAAAAGAGTCTGTCATGTTATAAGCATGTCGAATTACAAAGCGATTCCACTGTATAAACGATTAATACTGAAAAAACTAGCAGGATAGTGGTAAGCTTTTAACTCTCGTAGTCTAATGGATTCATGTTCAACCTCGCCTCGAGAACGTGATTTCTTATTAAAAAAAAATTTCAACCTAGTTTTGTAAAAGTTTTAAATACGATGTACGTAATATCGAAATTTTTGCTGTGGAAAACTTTTTGAACCTTTGATACACCAAGTATGTGATATAGTTTTAATTAAATCTCATGTTTAATGTAAAATAAAATAAAATCATCATCTTAATAAAGGACAAAAACAGCTTTCTTTCTATTATTGAAAATACCATTCATTTCATTCGGAACAACAAGAAGGTATCTACACAGTACACGGTTCTTATAATTCAATTTAAGGTTTAAAAATAAAGTATCTCCATTATATTAATGATCTTGTGTATAATAAATTTATTAGAAGAATATCACTACTATGTATAGGATTTGGCTAAGAAGGATGCGATTTTAAAAAGGCTGTTAAAAGAAATCAAGTCAATTTTTTCAAATTATATTTCGACTCTCTTAAAGTAAATAAAATAAATTGGCAGTACATAGTCGGTGTGGTACTGAAGTCGTGTGAGTGCGACCTCTTTAGTCAAAACGACTGGCTTCCCAGGGGGGAAAAACATTTAAAAAAGGCCTTGTTAGCCTTCATAGATTATTCTTCGAACATGTATTGTAGCTTATGCTGGAGCGATCATGATCTCCATAGATAAATGATGTGTTTTAACCACTTTTCAGTTTCTATTTATTCAGTTTTTTCCAGTTTTTTTATTACCATTAAAAAACGGCTCAACTAATTCTGCTGAAAACTGTTCTAAAACACGAGATTACGCGTCGAATAAGCCTTGTCACGTGTTAATGTCATAACGGGTTCGCGAGATAATCGAGGCGAAAGAATCCGAACGAACATATGAACATACACACATTCGTACACATGCATCATATTGAAAAGGTTTGATTCAGATATTGCGGCCCTGAAACTGCGGAAATATGTAAAACTGGAGATTTTCAAAATCGGCCCCATTACATTAACTTCCTCTGAGAAGTTAAATACATTTCACAAAAATAAATACTTAAGAAAATTAATTGCGTTTCTAAGAAAATTGTTTTGGAAATCAGTAGGCGATGATTTCTTTTCGCTCATAACGTTTTTCTTGCCATTCATTTAGTTTAGAAAGGAGCTAAACCTTCCTTAAACTAAAAAAAAAAATTAAAAAAACATTTAACAAAACTAAATACTCTAGGAAATTAATTTCAATTTTATGTAAATTGTTTTGGAAATCAGTAGGCGATGTTTTCCCTTCGCTTATCACGTTCTTCTTGTCATTCATTTAATCTAAAAATGAGCAACAAAACAACATTGAAACACTGTAATAACAGATTCATTCAAGCATCACTAGTTATGCTGTAATATGAATAAGTTCAAGGTTGATCAGCAAATAATTCTACGCCTTGCACACGTCATTTGATTGAATAATTATTTATTGAACTACATTGACCAAATTACCTCAATAGTACAAATTAGTTAATTTTTGTAGATGCTTTTTAAGTATTTTAACGTTTTAGGAAAATAATCTCGAAAAATAGATAGGTTTTTTATACAGCGTTTTAAAAATTGCACACTTCTTTGCATCACCTTGTACATTATATCAGTACGTAGTTGATAAATAAATAAAAATATTATCCTTACATACAAAATTTTCTTACATATCCTCAATTTTGATCGACATATCTTCATACACAATTAAGAATGATAAATTTTCAATGTGTTTTACAGCTTGCTAACCAAGTTATAATATGGAAATGTCTGCTAGTATTGTGAAAGGTTCGTGCAGTCGTTATGGAAGTTTGGCAAGCGGCAGAAATTTGTTTCAGTTTTTACTAACTTTGCTCTACAGCAGTTTTCTTGACTTCTCTAACGATTAATTTCAAATTACCGTCATACGGAAAGTCTGCGGTGTTTGCCTCTATTTTTTCATAAAAGGACATGTAACAAGAAAATCAAACTTGATTTTATCCGGCTAGAATTTAATTTATTTTCGGTCAACTTCAACCCCATACCCTCCGAAACCACTTTAAAGTATTGCCTGCCACTATTTTTCCTGGTTTATAATAAGTGGATGCTTTGACTAAGTGCTGCACATCGACTCAGAAGCTTATTTATTACGCGGCATAAAGTAAGTGTTCATGGATTTTTTACGTGCCATATTCTAGAATATCAGATTTGATTCCTCAGCTCTAGTTAATAAGTATGTAGATATGTTTTTATTAACCTTTGGTGACACTGAAATTATATTTTGCTGGCACCTAGAGCGGTCGCACTTCTTGCTCTAGGGCCGAATGTTCCCCTCTTAAATATGTCAAAATCTTCTCGCCATTTATAAGTTTTGTTTAAGTTTTGCATCTTTTATTGATATATAAACGGTGCCAAGATCAACTTAGCAAAACAAAAACAAAAACGTTAAATTGTCAGTATTTTAACTAAACATTATCGGAGTACTTTTGAAATTATTTTTTTAATGAGATACTAAGTGATTCTAACAATTGATGTGAGTGGCGTCCAGTTCAGAGTCTCCATCTTTTAGGGTTAGGGACTGAATTATTTTGTTAAATAAAAGTAAGTTTCAACGTGTTTCTTTAGAATTTATTGTAGCGCATATATTTGCAAATCCTCCGGTGTGTGAATGTGTGTGTGCACTATAAATAATTTATTCAATAGATTCTTGTGTGTAGGATTGAAGAATGAAAGAAAATTTTACAAGTGTTCTTATTCCATAAAAAGGTATTTAATGATTTCAATTCTCCTTCGTGAATACCTTAGACTATCAAATACATGGACAGAGTATCGAACGATTTAAAGTTTACCAACATCTCAGATAATTGCTTGGGTCTAATCCATCATGTCGGCGGTGTGGAAAAGTCAAAACAAAGAGTTGTTGTCATACTTGTCATTGTAGATTCGTAAGAAAAAATGCAAAATGATATGAGATAAGTATTTTTTTAAGTCAAAAAGCGAAAAAACTCAGTGAAGTCATGATTTATGGAATACATTTTGTGATATGAAAATTTGACATTCAATGTATGTTTTTTTGATAAATGTCCCTATATTATTTTAGTCCCTAGCTGACCCAAGCAATTACCCCAGCTGTTGGCACACCTCTAACTATACGGAAAGATAGGCGATGCTCAGTCTATGCATACTTAATGGTCTAAGGTGAATAAACATACAACATAAAATGATCTCTTCACAAATGCATCTCATTCTGATGATACGTTTTCAGTAAAAAAACTTTCATAGAAGAAAGTAATAGCTTGTGATTCATATTAGAATAATTTTATCTGATTTGGCATTAAAGCTTGCTTACAATTTCTTAACGAAAAGAACGCCTCTTTAGTATAATATACAGTAGAGTCTCGACAATCCGGACTCAATAAAAACGAGAGTTCCGGATTACTGAAATTGTTCGGATTACCGCAATTGTGATTGTATTCTTACAGGCGTAAAGAGTGGTGCAGAAAGGGCGGATTACTGGACGTTTCGACAATAACCAAAATTAAAACATTCTCAATTAAAATCCAAAATTAGATTCGTGCCCTTTCTGCCACAAAACTCTGAAGTGTCACTTCGTTTCAAGAGCCCTACTAATACAATTATTGTATCTACTTAATTAAAATTATCTTGCTATGCGAGCGTCGATAAACTACGTGATTCAATTCCGGTGTCTTTGGAAACTCCCTTCTTCTCGTAGACTTCATACTGTAACCGTTACTATGACCTTCCCCTCAGATCTAATTTTTTTTTAAATTATTTAGCCAAGAAGACTTTTTGTATTTTCTAAAACACTGCCATTACGGCATTATAAGAACATGGCCTTCATAAAATATAAAAGTAAAAAAGTACCCAATGTTTGAAATTTAATATTCATATACCACAACTTTTAAACTGAAAATTATTTTTAAGTCATTATTTCAAGCTGAGCCAAAAAAAAAATATATATATACAGAAAATTACTTAGCTTGACTTCATATCTATCTCTCCTGACGTAGCTTTTGAACTGATTCGTCGTAGTTTATACTATTTGCATTTGTAGTTATTATTATTTTATTTCAAAGCATCTATTTTAGGGTTCCGTCATAAAATATGAAAAAAGGCACCCCCTATAATTTCGCTATACCTAGCTGTGTTACAAAAATATAATACTAAAATTCGAAAATTATTCCGAATATGAGACTTTAATTAGAAGTATAGCGGGGCTTATAATTACTAAAATATTTTGAGAGCTTACATTTCGTGAAATATTTCCTTGAGAAGAAAAGCTATTTTAAACTTTTTATTTAATTTTTGAAAATATACCAAAATATACATAAAAGGATGTTGCTTCTTTGTTGTTTCTCTTATAGATCATATGACTGAACCCTTTTTTACGTGTACTACAAACACTCAGCCCATTTTTTGATAAAATAATATTTGAAATTAAACAAACAGATAGGTATTGTTTTATGGCCGTTAGGCATGATGTAATTTTGTTATATACATGTTTACTTGTTTCTATGTGGTTTTCGGGTGGTTGAATTTAATCTGGGCACCAAAAGTTTATAATATGTTTATTTATAAATTGTTTATGTTATTATTTTAACTATCTATCAATAACAGATAGTTAATAGTATTTATTTTTACTGGATGTAACAAAACATCACAAAATGATTGCCTATTATTTGGTATAAAAACCTTGACTTGCTTTGGTAATAGGGAATATTCATGAAATTTAAATTTGGTTCGAATATTCTTCTTCTTCAACTTTAATGACTGGCCATTTCAACTAAACCATTATTTTAGTAATTAATATCTTTTTTATTACTTAAAATTAATTAATAAAAGTACAAATTCAGTGAGGGTATTTAAAAATTTCTAAAACGGAAATTCAAATTTTTATACGAACGTGACATCATAGTACGGGCTTGTCAAATTTGTTGACATACTGTATGATATTAATTACTTACATTTTATATGGTAATTACTTAATGCCTGAGATATCTTCTAAGGAGAATAAATTCGTTAAGCATTATAAATTGAAAAGTCCTCGATAAATTTTTACAAAAAGTACGTTTTACTTATTTTTTATTTTAGAATTTTAAACGCAAGTATTTCTGCAAATATTGAAATGAAAAATCTGGACATGATTAGCTATAGTTTCTCGGAGATACGAGTTAATTACACATCTTGTATTTGTTATAGGTATAAAATGTTTATTATGCATTTATAAAGCCAGTTTCGAAGTAAACAAGTTTGTAAAACTATACCTACTTCCTGTTTTGCTGTTCAGAATTGTGTAAAATCTTCTTATCGAAAGGCTTGAGAGAAATGAATACGTTTTTACTTTTGACAAGTCACCTAAAAAATGGTGGGAGCGAATAGAAAAAATTCTTAATAATTGGAGAGTTAATTCTCAGCAAAATTTTATGCCTATCTTTCTATGTTTATAGGGTTATGATCTGTAAATATCGTAAGTATAAATAATCTCTAGCCTTTATTTTTATTCAACGGTAGAAAAAATGTTTATTTTCAATTTACCCCATTGAAAAACATTTTTATAGCCTGTATATATGAAATATTTATCAAGGTACACTATTTTAGTCCTAAATTGGTAACGCTTAGAAATATTAATAATATGAACAAAATTTTGGTATAGGTATTCATAAAATCATCCATTTCCGTTTGTTTGTCCCTCAACAAGACAGCTCGAAAACTAAAAGACATATCAACTTAGAATTTTAATTTTAATATTTAATACTTGCTGAAGACGTAAAAAGTGAATTTGAGTTCGTAAATGTTCGCAATATAGATCAATTCCGTAGGACCCATTTTGTAAGCCGTCAGAGATAAAACAAAAATTTATATATAAAAAATGTTTCTTATAAAAAAATTAATAACTTTTGTTTGAAACAGTTTTTCGTAAACATAATTGTCCCATTGGGTGAATATCCCATCTTTCGAGCATGTATACCCTACCGGGTAACCCGGTATCTTGAACTTTTACGCTTAGGAGCATTTTTTAAACGGGATCTTGCAAAAATTTGAATTCCAAATATTATTCATGTCCAATGACGGATTTTACCGGGTCTACTAGTTAAACAATTGGCCATTAAACAAAACACTTTTATTAAGGCATCTAACGACGACATGTTTTTGTTTAATCTGTGTGTGCTGGCTTCGATTAAAAGTTTTTCAATAAATTAAATACTATTTGTGTTACGAAGCTGCTTACACTGCGCTATTAAATATGTAAAATAAGTATATTTATTCCAACTATTTAAGTGCTCGGATTACCTATATGATTGCCAAAACTTTTTTTCTAGAATATAAAGTAATAAAAATGGTACCCAAACAACTATATGTATACACAAATAAAAATGTTAGGTTTTGATACTGATCTTCATATATTTTCATACTTTTAAAATAAGAGAAATAATATAAATTTGAATGTTTTGTTATTATATATGTAGTCAACATCAAACAAACTCCTAAGGGATTAACATTGTATCTACATTTTATTATAACAAAGAAGTAAAATAAGTACTTTAGCTAACTATAAAAGGCTTAGGAAGAAGGCCTTGAAACTTAAAAATTCATACCTATACATGTGTATATATAAAGTTTCTGTAACTGAATTGCAAATATCTTATACAGGGTGAGACAATTACCGACAGAAGAATACCAGCAATTCTAGAAAGCGAAGCTAATTTCTATATTTACGCAAATATTAAAGTTCAAAACTCTAATTTATACAACAGTAATTTTGGAACACATTGATATCTACAGTAATATTTTAGAAACCTTTTAGTCCTTAATGCAAGGACTTTTTGATTCTTTATTTATTATGATTTTGATTTATTTGAAGATCAAATTAAAACAGAACGAGTTGTGTTGTCATGTTTTTGGTAATTTGATAGTAAAAAATGATAAACAAAGTCAATTTAACTCTATTTAATTGTACCTTGACTTGACTACTTACTTGATATCGACGTGCGTCTTTTACTCTTTATTTCATTATATTTTATATCCCTGGAATAGGAAGATGATTGGTTATACCATATTTATGTATGCCAATGGGTGTTATTTTTCTATTTCCTTATTTAAATAGCTTCTACGTAAGATATTTTATTAAATTTGGTTTGTGATGTGACGTCTACTAATAATTTCGTGGGATGATCATCGGTTTGTCTATAATAATTATCCATGATTATAATAATTATCGATATCGTTACGTTCAAGTTAGTACAAAAAAGAAAAATGGAAAACTATAGATATGAAAACAGTCCTTCATCGAAGATTTTAAAATTCTAAGAAAGTAAATAATAAATTTTTATTTTCTTTACCTCAAAAATCAAAATTTGAAACTATCAAACTTTTAAAAAACCAAGAAAATCGCGTAATATGTACAAAGCACTGGTTTTTTCCAGAAAGTCGATATAGATTAGATATTCGAATCTCAATAAAAACCAAGCGTGTACCGATAACTGGAATGGAAAAATTCATCAACACATAGTATAAAGCAAGTCGCTTCCCGCTGTCTGTCCCTATGTCCCTATGTATGCTAAGATCTTTAAAACAACGGATTTTGATGCAGTTTCTAATTGATAGAGTGATTCAAGAGGAAGGCTTTTATGTATAATACATACATAATATAGTAGAGAAACACCGACGTTTTAGAAGGTACATGAAATTGTGAACAAAAGGAGGCTAAGTGACGGTATATGAAGGTTATAACACAATAATCTTTGTATTTAAAATTGAAATTACCCAGCGAAGCGGGTAGTTCACAGCTAGTACTAATAAATGAAATAAAACATTGCAAAACAATATTAGAATGTATGTATTTAAGAGAGACTGTATTTACAGCATTAAACCCATGTTATTGTGATGCTATTAGATGTATTGTGTACACATCAAACAATATTATTTTTTAGTGATTTGTGGATCGGTGTAGAAAGTCAGGGAAAACGAAAAAGGTCTTGATTACTGGACGTCTCCGATTACTGAGACTCTAGTGTAGTTCTAATATACTTGAAAGTCCAAATTTATTCATGTTTGGCCTGGTAACTAAAGAAACGAAGAAAAGTAAGTTTTGTCAGTCGTTTTGCTGACAAAAAAAAAATTATCGCAAAATACTTTTTGTTTTAAAGCTGGAATCATTATTTTACGACACACAAATTGCACATCATATTATATTTGGAATTATTATTCAGTTTTGATTTTGATATTAACATTTCAAAGAGCATTACTGATATTTGATACGTGCGGTTTATCATCATATATGACTTACCGAATTTTGTTCATAATATACCGGTTGGACCAGTTGCGATTTCCACATTAAATATCATTTTTAAGTAACAGAGAAAAACAAGTGTAGCAAAAAATTTTCGTACGGAGGGCATCCTAAAAAATCATGGATTTCACTTAGACTTTCAATGACATTTATATGTAAGCTTGAGCTCGTAGCTAATAAGAGATAGAAGAACATTTCAAATTAGAAAGTTATTTCTTATAAAAAAGTAAATTTTTTTCGTTGGAAATATTTTTACGAGATGCAATTAGACCTGACAGAATTTTAAATGACAAAATTATATTACGTTTCTACTGGTTTTTAACAAAATGTTTTCCTTTGTCAATGAAAAAATATATTTAAGGTAGTTCACTCGTTATTGCCAGGTTTATGAAATCATGCTCTTATATTCGGGCACTATTTGGGATAAAAGTGGCCAACACTAATACATTGTACCTATACATATACTTAATACACACACAACTGCAAATTTATAAGTTGTTTTTTTCTTAAAATTAAAAAAATTGGGCAAGAACCGTTTTCTTGGTACCGAAATATTCGCCATACATTTTCATTTGCTTGGTATGTATCTGTGCAACGGAATCTTTGAACGTGATTTTCAAACACTTCAAAAGGGCGAATTGAATTGAAACTTCACACACTATCAATGACCAAGGAAATTATAATAAACTGATTATTTGAAAATAAGCTGAACTAAAAAGTAGAAATTAAAAAATAAAACAAAAAATTTAGAATGACGAAGAAAAAAATCATTTTATCGTAAAAAAACCCGATGTAATTTTTAAGATACTTTGAATTTTTAACACACAACTTTCTGATGAAAGTCTCAAATTCTTTTTTTTTTCAGGATGTTTTTTTTAGCCAAGTAATTTCCTTTGCAGCAATATTTCCTTGTGCTTTATAGCTACTTTTTAGATATTTCAGGTGGTTGTAGTTACTAATCCGGCCGGTATATCACATTATATACGAAAAACAAAAAAGAAAACATCTCATAATCGTGATAAGCATAAAAACATACACTTTTATCAAATACCCATTTTACTGTTGATATTAAAATGCTATACAGCATGGTTCAAGTTATAACAAAACGACTTCAGCAAATGATAGATAAAGTTAAAATAATTAAAATTTCTCAATGCACTTATAGCCAGGAAAATAGTATTTTCTAGATACAGAATGTGGAAATATGGTAAAAGTATGACATTTTTGGGAGTATTACCAAACCGAGTGATTTGAAAAATTAAAATTTTTACATAAAAAATGACCTAAGCATTGAAAACTTGGACATGCTATAACTCTGTTTCGATAAAATCTCTTACGTCACTGAATTTAATGAAAATAAAAGAATACTTAACGTTATTCTATTTGCTTTGAAGTCAGCAGCGTAAATAATTTTTTTGAAACTGGTTTTCGTTATTTATGACCATAGATTTAAATCATGAAGTATTCATAGTTCCCACTGTGTGCCAAATTTTCAATTTTCCTAAACAGCCGATTTTTCTAAAATTTAAACCACCTGTGTTTTGAAAAGAAGGCTTTCACGGATATAAGTGTCTTAAGAAATTATCTTTATTTAAACGTTATCTACCATTTGTTCAAGTCCTGCGGTTATAACTTGGACCACTCTGTATATAGTTGTGTTTTGTTGATCGTTTATATAACTTCCTTTGAGATAATTTTTCACATATAATCGAAAAGAGTAATCCCTTTTGTCTTTTAAAAATGTATAATATATCATGTGTGAGTTTTCTCAAATAAAATATATGGTTGGAAAAAAAATTGTGGGCGATATTTAGTGTTTGTTAAACCATGTTTTCTTAAATTATCGTTAACATAATATGGTGTTTTCAAATTATCAGACTAAATACTTTAATGTTACTATTACATAGTTTAGGATCGCGGAGCAAGTGCTGTGGCTAGTCACGGAGCAAGGGCCGTGGCTAGTCACGGAGCAAGTGTCGTGACTAGTCATTAGTCACGGTTTTCCAGTGCCAAATACAAAAATTCCCACTTTGTGTTTTATTTAATTAGGCTGTGAGAAAAAATTTCACAATAAGATGAATGATAAATATTCAAAGAGCGACAATAATGTATTTGATTTTAACAAAAAGATGTCAGTATCACGAGTAAAAAAATGTAAACTAAACCTGCTAGACGCAGCTGATTATTTCAATGAATGAAAAGGCAAAAGATGCCTTCTTCATTATACATTTAATTGTGTTGTGTTATTTAATAAATTTTATAATTTTTTGTTTTTGATTTTACATTTTGTGCTTTTAATTTTTAGGTTAAGTGTGTTCATATACATATAAAAAATTAACCCGCGATTTACTTTTTTTGAAGAATTGCACAAATGAAAAAAAAAATTATTTTAATGTTTTATATAATTCTGCATTAAAATTTTTGTTGTTAAAATTGTGGTATGCTTTTATATATGGTTTACACGATTGTAAACAACATTTCCGTTAAATATTATATATCTACCGCTTATAGTACTTTTTTCTATCGCTAGATAGAATTTTTGTTAGTATTAAAATTCAATAATGGCAATAGAACATCAGACGAACTTGGTATGGCTAGGTATGTAATAGAAATCCAGAGACAATTTTTAGAACATGTCTAAAATTTGTATTTGTCTTAACAAAGTCTTTAAACAAGAAGTTTACAACAGTCGAATAGCGTTGCCCAATTTTAAAAACCAAAAATAAATTTTAATCTCTCTTTCGACAGTTGCCAATTTGCTGCCTTTTTTGAACATATCTTGTGTTTTATTTTTCTTTTAATATATACTTCAGACAAAAAAAGCGGAAACCGAATATCTAGATTTCCATTAATTCGAAATTTGAACCACATTTAGAACTTTTTTTATACTAAACTTTCTTTACTCTATCCCAACATGGCAGACAAAAAAATGATTTCGCTTCATTATAGGCTCACGGTCTAAAAGACATTTTCAAGAAATAAACATTTAAATGGTTTGGAATTTATTTAAAACAATAAAGTTTAATTCAATTCTTTGTGTGTTATTCTCAGTCTAAAGAATAATTGAAAAAAAAAAAAATGAAAACAACGAAACAATGAAACAATGAAAATAAGTGCCAAAATTAACATTTCAAGTTATTGATATTTTTTATAATAAAAGTAATTGTTTAGAAAATTCTACATTTGCGAGACAGTAATCTCATATCATGGCCTTACCAAATAGGCAAAACCACTGGGAAATATCATATCATGGTTGCCAAATTTAATATTTCAAGTAATTGATATTTTTAACCACCTTCAAACAAAAAAAGGATGTTCTCAATTCGACTGTATTTTTTTTTATGTTTGTTAACTCAGTCCTTTCGACTGGGCGAACCGATTTTGGTGATTATTTATCTATTTGAAAGCTGGTAGTCCCGTGTGGTCCCATTTCATTTTGGTTCAGTTCTGACAACGACATCCATGAGAAAACCATAAAAGTCTTAAATTTGCATTAAGTATGCACGACAAGAGGACGAATAACTCAATATCACGCCAACTGATTTCGATGATTCTTTTTTTAGTGATAAAGTAGTTAGTGAACTTTAGATTTACTTAAAATCACAAAATAAAAAAAAATTTTTAACAAAGAGAACCTCAAAAGAACAACTTTTCCAAAACAAATTAATATGCACTAAAAAGTAAAAAAATAACGATAATATAATGTAGGTAAAATTATTGTTATTTTTGGAGTCGGTGTCAGCCAAGCTAATGTAGCAAACTGTTCTGTCAGAGTTGTTTCCTTGGCTGATACCGACTCCAAAAATAACAATAATTTTAACTATATTATATTATCGTTAATTTTTTACAAAATTCTAGAACGAAAAGTCCTTTGGTGTTTTCCGACCTAGCGTTAACGATTTCTATAATTTTCGTTTTAAATTTTAAGAATTTCTCGATGTATATGCGGAAAATTAAAACCTTTATAATAAGAATTCTTGTAGCAATACAGTTTGCTTTAATTTATCAACCTTTTCGAACATTTGAATTTTTCAAATGACAAATCGAAGAAATTATTTATACTCATCGAAAAAAATTCAAAAAACTTATGTTGTAACTCTGAACGTAAATTTCTTTGCAAATATTAAACTTCGTGAAGTTCTCTTCATATTAGTCGAGGAATTCTTAAAATAAGAAACAATAATAGACCTTTTCATTTCAATTTCGATTCATTATTGTTTCGGACAGACAATATATTTGTTATTTATTTTATCACATTAGTTTTTTAACAAACTATACGAAACAAAAGGTAATCATTTTTAAAAACAAAAGGTCTCTTAACGAAGCCTTAATCGTTTAAGGTGTGTCAGATAAAAAAACGCTTAAAAACTTTTCGTCTTACGATTTCGTAAGGAATTCATAGTCTTGGGTAATACGGTAATTTTATAGAGATTAAAATATAAAATGTGCAGTAAATTTTGTGAAAGCTTATTAATATTATATTATTTGTATATTCTTACAGTTCATTTTTCATTTCCACTAAATTTCCTTTTAGTTTATCCACCTGTTCTTTGACATTTTGAAACATAATGTGTTCAAAAAATCACTTAAAATAAACATAAAGTCACGAACAAATTTTATCTAAGAAAAACCAAATTTTCAAAGTATATTTGTATGAAAAAACAACAATGAGAAAGTCAACAATGATGTCTCAAAAAACTTCGTTGATGAAACTACGATGAAATTTTCTCGTATTCATAATAAAATAGCGATCAGAATGAGAATATTTGTACGTATGTTATACACAGTTGGTCAACATCGACTATTATATGTTTATAACAAATACAATACAAATACCACGCGACTCGATCTAATGAAGAAGCATAACGCGCGACGATTTGATGCGCTGAATCATAAGTTTTCTGTATATATTCGTGATTTTATATCATATATAGCTTTATATATATATTTCCAGGAAACTTTCAAAAACTTTTCTTGTATATACTTGATAAATTTTCGTCCGTATAGAAATGTAACAGAAGTAGTTATGTACAAGAAGTAACAGAAAGCGATATGTGCAAAGTTTTCTACTTCAAAGGACCAAGCAGTATTAGACAGGAAAATGGCTTTCTGTGAAAATTTTTCTAATCTATTTTAAAATGTTCTTTGGATCATTCTGATTAAAAGCTCTCACGGATACAAAATTTTTTAAATTTAAAAAAAACAACAATGGTCTATGAAATTACTATAGAAATTTGAATAGGACATTTTATATTAGACAGGTCTTTCAAATATTTAAACATTACACTTGTAAATTACTATGGTTTCTTAGTATATATCTGTTTATTCAACGCTTGCTGAAATCTAGTTTAAGCTTGTATCGGAGTTCTGTTTTAAGTCACCGTTCGTTGCATGGGAAAATGATTTTCCCAAAATATAGATAAGTCGATAAGTGATTTTCTCAAAATATTGAGTAGTAAGGTATATACTTTCTTTACATGAAATTGCAGGTGGAAAAGAATGGCTTTACGAATTACACTATCCTTAAAAACACAAGGGGTAGTAATATATTTTTATAACCAAAATTATGGCTATAGTTTCAGCATTCTGAACAGCAATTATAAGAATCACTTATAGAAATGTACGAAGAAATTACCGAAATAATTTATCCTAATTTCGATTGATTTTTTGGCCGATTTTTCGAACCGTTCTTTTTCTATTAAATTAGAAATTAAATCTATTAAATATATAGAAAGTTTTTAAGTAACCTCAGCGTGGAATTATTTTTGATTTAAATGGACTAAAGCACATTTTTTCTCCTATGGTTGAAAACGTCTCACTATAGCAGCTTTAGGGATCTATTTTTATACTAGCCACGGCTTGCACGAAAATAGTTATCCTTAAATTAATATTACTCGCAGCTTCAACTACTGAGCTTAAGAAAAAAGTGTAGGATACATTTTTCAAAATTACGCAAGAATAAACGCCCTTAAGGTTTCGAGGTTTCGCTCTTTTTCAATGGCATCCTATACGCTATGCTTATATGACATTCTTTATACCGTGCTTCAAACATTCATGTATACATTCTAATAAATTAGGATCAGCCGACATCCCTACCATCAGAAAGGCCAATTAATTTTAATTAAATTTGAATGCTGGAGTAATGAATAGAGCTAATACACATTAATTGATTATTTTTTCATCGCATCGGAAAGTTCTGAAAATGTGCACACAATTCAATTAAACGGTAAATCCATTAAAATTGTAATAATCCAATCAAATGTACATTTAGTTTAGCGTTAATATATTAATATAAAGTAAATAGCAACTAACATACTTAATTGTTCAAATATCTTAATTTGGGCAAAACTTTGGTGTCCATTTTCTCCAAAAATATAAAAGATAGAGAGATGAAAATTTGTAGGTGGCTTAAAGTGAGAATTATGAATATTGTTTGAAAAAAAAAACGATAAAAAAAGTTTTCTGGAAAATACTCATCAAAATTATCGGAAACTAGTAAAAATGGTGGCCGGAAGGCGTTGAAAAGCTGCTTTTTTGGTACGTTATTTAGACTTCTTAGGTGAGTGTGAAACTATTGTAATAGTTGAAAAAATATTTTCACGTATTACGTAGGTATCACAATTTTTTTTTGCTTGCAAAAGGTAGTTTTACACTCCCTTAAAGGGTCCAAATAACAGACCAACAACGCTGCTTTTCATGGCCTTATACGATTTTAGTTTTCTGTAAGATTTTACTGGCGAAACAGGAGTTTATAATTGTGCTGAGGGTGTTTTTAGCATTGGTTTGATTAGTTTGTGATTTAATTGTTTAGACCCGAAAAATAACCGATATCAGATCAAAACCATATTATCGTTTAGGTGACCTGTGTGTAAATAACCGTGACTTGACGATAGTCTCGTTTAAATATCAAGACAAAGAATGAAACAAAATCGCTTCCGTCTGTCTGTCCCCAATATCTACACATGCTTAGATCTTTAAAACAGATTTTGATGTAATTTTTTTCTAATAGATAGTGTGATTCAAGAGGAAAGAAGATTATATGTAAAATATATGCATAAAATAATAGAGTAAGGGGTTGAAATGATTTTATTTAACAAAATCGGATTTTTTAATTTTTTTATTTTATTTAGTAATTTTTCTTCTATTACACACCATACGTTTGTGTGAAAAAGTATTTTTCATTTAGAATGTCAAAATTATACACAATGTATAAAAGTTTGTGTATATATGTGACATTTTGTGGTTGTGATTCGATCAACGATAAACTTTTCATGTTGAAAATAATTTAATCATATTACATTTGTTCGAATGTTATTATCTTTGAGTATTTAAATTAATACAGACATATGTTACCATTCACATTAAAACATTGAGTTTTCTTTATATCAATTTAGTTTCTGGGCAATACAAACTAAACAATTATGGGTCAAAGATCTTCTGTTATTTATTTATCAAAAACGGGTGCTATAATTTTTGTTTTCGTACCGTCTCTGATAAAAAAGTATTTTTTCAATATACCATGCATCATATATGTAATATGCAAGGTATACTGAGCAACGTCTCAAGTTTGTAACACTTAAAAAATATTGATGCTACGCACAAAATTCAAAATTTCGGTATAGGTGTTCATAAAATCACCTAATTAGTCCATTTCCGGTTGTCCGTCCGTCCGTTCGTCCGTCCGTCTGCCAAGTCGATAATTCAAAAACGAAAAAAGCTATCAAGCTGAAATTTTACAGCGTACTCAGGACGGAAAAAGTGAGGTCGAGTTGGTAAATGAGCAACATAGGTCAATTGGGTCTTGGATCCGTAGGACCCATCTTATAAAACGTTAGAGATAGAACAAAAGTTTAAATGTAAAATATATTCCTTATAAAAAAATAACCAACTTTTGTTTGAAATATTTTTCCGTAAACATCACTGTTTACCCGGGAGGGCGAAAATTAGGCGGAAAATTGAATCGTATGTATTATATGGAAATATCAGTTATGTATGTGTGACATGTATGTATGTATAATGTGATAGAGTCATCAACAATGTCTATGCATGGTATTTCAACAATAAACTTAATCAATTGTTTGTTTTCCTTTTTTATATTAATATCTCTCAATGTTTGCTTATTTTTATTCTCCTTTCACACCCAAATGATACGGATGCTTATTAAATTTTCAAAAAGTGCACGAAATTATAATGCAATGTTTCAATAGACCAATAATCGTGAAATGAAAAGCTCTTATTTCCTCGGGTATCTTTTCTTCTATTTCAAATTCTAATGGAAATAGAAAAAGCGTATAAACGTAATAAGGATGTAATATCATGATGAAAAAAATTAATTCTTTTCCGAATTTGTTTTACGCTTAGCTCATAATATTTCATTTATTTTATAAAATTTTATATTGAAAGAGAAAAATACCTAACTTTTTATATTAACCTAAATTAAAAAGTTCAAACAAATGAGGCGACACATTATGTTTTTGGTCTGCTAAATTCCCTTGAAAAATCGAAAATTGCTTATTAAGAGATAGACAACCAAGGCCCTGGCGAGTAACAATTTATTTATTTCTCTCTAAAATTACGACCCGCTGAAGCGCGATATGTTTTTTAGAATCGCGAATGTCGCAGTTGCATGAAACATTTATTGGCCAGTTTTATGTATCCACATTGTAAAATGCGTCAACATAGTTAATGAATGACATACGGTGATCTGATTGGGTGATCTCAGAGGGTTTATATATTTTTGGGTTTATATACGGGGATCTAATTGGGTTTATATATTTTTAATTTGAAATAAAAGCAAAACGGTTTGTGATACCAAAATGATTCCTATTTAATTTTAAGAATAAAAGTTTTATTTAAAAATGAGCTTCTGCTTCTGCTATTTGCACTTAAATACTACAAACCACACCAAACCGTGAATTTTTGTGGATGTAAACATGATTAAAATAAACTCCATTCTTATCTCTAAGCCGCAGATTTTGTTTATCCACGAATCCATTTAATAAAAAATGACAATTGTCGCTTTTGAAGTACAAAATCTATATGCCTCTCTCCGATATTCTCACATGAGCATGGAATACGTTAACATCCACATAAACTGACAGTATGACGTGTGATTGTATTAAGGAAGTGTAATTGAATCGTGTATTAAAAGTGAAAATAGCCCTGTTGTTACCTCACAGAAGCCCTCATTTACATAAAATTATTTTTAAATAAAAATGTAATGATCCAATGTCTAAAATTTAAAAAAGCAAATTTCACATTGATATTTTATATCGTTTTGTTTTTATTCCAAATTAAAAATGTATAATTTTACCTTTGAATAACTAAAATCTATATTTTTATTCAAATGTCTATGGTCTTCACAATAAAATTTATATGCAGGATAAGATTCAAGAATTTTTCTTTCTAAAATGGGCCGTTAATTCTTTGAATACGTTTTCATGTAATACAGTATTCCTATAATAGATACTGTATGCAAATATCAGTTGAGGAAATCTACTTAAAAATTCGTAAAATCCCTAAAAAGTTTCTATGAAGTTCACGGTCATATCTATATCCATAGCGTACGAATTTTATGTTATATTGGATTGATATGGGTACAGTAAAAGCAAGATTTATGTGAGTATGAGTTAGGTTTAGTCATTTAAAAATAAAAAAATGGTGTGAACACCTCTATAAAGGGTGAGGCATCTATTAGTTTCGTTTTGAAATGTAAAGGGTGATCCAAATTGTGTTTCGTAACTTATTATCTTAGTTATGTTTTGATTAATCGAATTTTAAGTATAATGCATTGAATATGAAAAATAATGTCAGCCATATCTAAGTTTCGGAGATTATCAAATTAGGTGGATGTTAGTTTTAGAAGTTCGAACGTTGAAGGTTTATTGAATTGAATATTTTTATTAATTTCGATTTAAAGTTTAAATCTTTAAAAAACACCTTTACATATCGTAAGTCTAACACATTTTCCATTAAAAACAGCCTTAGTCTTTACAGTCTAAAATAATGTTACATCCGAAATCTTTCGGAAATCGGAAATCTTTGTGTAACTTATTGAAATATTATATTTAATCTGACATTTGCTATTTAAAAAATTTCTGTACAAATTTAAAATAGTAAATGTCATAATTCATGGCTACCTTTTCTGATATACTCAATAAATTATGACTACTTTGCAATTTAAAAAATTGAAAACTTTGCATATCTTTTAGCTGTGTAAAACAATCCCTTCAAGTGATATGGAACGTTGATAAGTGAGATCAAAAGAAGTGGAGGCTATAAAGCGGTGGTTTTTAAATAAAATCATATGAATTTTACAAAAATAATAATTTATAGTAGATCAATAACAGAATTTTCACAATGTAACTTTGAGTTAAAAAATGTAACTTTTCTGGCAACTTTCGATCAAGCCGCGCAGGCAACACTGCTTTCTCTGTCATAGAAGTAAAAAATCTTGACATGTTATTATGTATTCTATTAACCACCTTTCTTGAATAAGTATGTCTTTTATACTCAAACTAAAGTTTACTCAAAGCTTTTTGTTATATTTGACTTTTAAGCACGTAATTCCCACCTACATTTATTATATACATCACACTTCTATTTGTACGAATGTCGTTAAAAAATAAGAACTATAAGAATCATTTACATTATATTTATGTTAAATACAAAGAAACTTCTTCGTAATTATAAGACAAACAAAGATTTATGGTTCTTGACCTACATAAAAGTGTATCAAGTTTGCTAAGAATATGGTACTTTTTCAATTTGATACGACTGTTTATGTGTTTATCTCTGGTCATATTAGCTACGATGTTCCAAAGATATCGAAGACAAAAAAAAAAGATTATATACAGAGCGTTCTGCCTTATTGACACATTTGGGTATATAAAATATACTGTTTGATATAGAACATGCAATTTTAGTAAGTAAAACAGTTCTTGGAAGCTTTTTTGTTTTTATGTTTTAACCCGTCAGCACTCCAGTTATGCGAATTTTGAACGTGTTCAATTTAAAATATAAATAACTTTTATTTTTCAAATGGAAAATGTGTTTGAAACTTTTTCTATTTTCATATACTTTTATCTGTTTTCGATTTATAAATTTTTTCAACCAGTCTAAAGTTTTTAAAAATATATTTTTTTCAAGCACTTAAAAAATTTCTATATAATTCGTCATTTTTAATATACATAGAATGAATATAATTATTATTATTTTGATTTTTGTTATAAAAACACACACTTATTCAAATTGATACTATTAAAGAATATTTCACGCGCAAAATATTTGAAACATATGCAGAACGTATGAGCAAATCTCTCATCACGCGACTAAACATTACAGAATGGTTGACAGGAGTGCTGGCGGGTAAAGTATTTCTTGATTAATCTTAGTTAAATAAAAATATTAATAATTCGCAAAGTTTTAGAAAATATAGTTCACTTAAACTTATCGTCCGACAATTTTCTCTATACAATAGAATGTAGAATTCAAAACCATCAAAACTACCAAAATTTTCATATTTTCCACATGTGACAATTGAGACGCGATCTGGCAGTTTTGTGCGTTTTGAATCCACATTTAAGTCCGGAAAATAAGTATTTGAAGAATACTTAATTGAAGAATTTTCTTGAATTAAACATGTATTTACTTGCTAACATGCAGCAAATTAAGAACTTATATACTTATTAGAACACCTAATTCTCTTTTTTACTAAATGAAACAAATAGAATGACAAAATTACTATTTATAAGTTTTACTGTAATAACTAACCTCTTTGTGTTAATATAACAAGTAATTTAAGTAATTACAAATATTTAAAACCTTGAATATGTCACCAAATTTAGGTGTAATAATATTGTTTTAATTGTGTAAAATTTTAAGAGTAATTAAACTGTGAAAGGAAGATAATTACCTGAGTAAATTACTTTTTATACTTGTGACAAATGTATCTTAAACCGGGTGATTTAAAAAAAAATTTAACCTTGATATTTCGGAAATGAAATGCAAAATCAATTAAAAAAAGTACTCACTCAATTTCAACTTTAAAAATAAAGAGTACTACTTTATAGCTTTAACTTCCTTGCCATGTTTGTCTCTTTTGAAAATAAAATACAGTCCAAGTTATTTGCTGCTAACATAGAATTCTATTGGTGAAAGAATTTGTATAGTCGGTTAATGAATGGAATTAAAAATGGTGGATTTTCGTACATACTTTTATCCCATATTTCACCACCTTAGGGGCTAAAGCTGCAAAAATCCTGCTCTTCATGATCCTCTACTTCTCAAAATGAATAACTCTGATAAATTTCAAGTCAATCGGGTGCATAGTTTTGGAGATCTCGTGATGAGTCAGTTAGTGATAT
Source organism: Chrysoperla carnea (assembly GCF_905475395.1). Lineage (NCBI taxonomy): Eukaryota > Metazoa > Arthropoda > Insecta > Neuroptera > Chrysopidae > Chrysoperla > Chrysoperla carnea. The sequence continues at coordinate 57,220,458 of NC_058339.1, forward strand.
TTCTCCTATATATATTTAGATACAAAGCAAGTTATATTATTATAAGGAGATGTACTTTGCTAATTTAATAGCGAATGTTTCTAACTAAAGTATAGAGAGGCAGTAATAGCTCGAGTTAATAGTAATCCAGAACTTCGCGAATAACATCATGGCATTTTACATTGTCAAAAAACTATTTTGTACTTTTTAGCCTACTTGTTAATAAAGCGAGTATTTGTTAGTTACAAAAATATTTTTAAGTATTCTTCCCTAAAATCTTCCAAATTGAACGACAAGGAATTGCTTAACTTGGAATTTTTCTCACTGCTACACTACGAATAACTCGCTCTGATGGCCGATTATGACAACCGTTGCTCTGGTCTGAGTCTAGTCTACAATCAAATTGTTTATCAAACAAAAGAGTGTTACCAACGCAAAGGCGTGAGCCTCTAAAAAAACACTCTTTAGATTCGAAAAATATCGAAAATAATATATTACACATAGTAAAAAAGTGGTTGGTTACTGATTTACACATAATAAACGAAATTAATGTGCTCGACTTATTCTGTGGTTTGAGTTAAATTTGACGGGTTTTGGAAATAACCTTTTTAAAATAAATCACATTTCATTTAAAAGTATAGAGAACCCGAAAAGTATTCATTTGTTTTTATTATATAACTTTTAATGACATGTAATTTTGGTCTACTGTGGTTTTAATTATGGTTTATGACAACCATTTTAATTTCTTTAAAATATTTGGTTGCAAGATTTTATTAAATATTCAATGCAAGCGTGTATCTAGAAAGTTTTGGTTGGAGACAATGTGAACTGTCCTTCAGCATTTTTTCAGTTGTTAAAAATATAAAATAATAATGGGGTTGAACCTCCGTTTTCCTGACTTATACGCCTATAACAGAGGCCACTCACATCATTATTTTTTAATTTTTATTTATTAATCTACCCCCATTAATTATAATTGCACACACTGCCCCATTGAGCTTGTCTACCACCTCGAACATGCCGTACTTAAGTATTTTTGGTTTTCAATGCATACATTCACTTTTGCTGAATTATTTTATAATTATTAATGTTATCAAGTGGCCATGGTGTCCAACAAATTTAATTTTTTTCAGACCCGTAGTTTATATATGACGTTATCATACTCATTTAAAAACGCAGAACTTTCGAAAAAAGTTGTAGAGAGAAAGTTTGGTAGACTCGCCAAAACGAAGCTACTCACGAAGTTTCAAGTATGTATGAATCATTTAACAAAAGAGATCTGTTCTGCGGACCATTTGATGCAACTTAGTATACAGAGTAATTTTGACCCAAAAAATACTAATGTCGCGTTCATTTAACGGCTAAGTGAATAGTTTTTAGAATATTGCTTGATATCTTCTAGGTTAAGCTTTTGCTTTTTGTCGTTTCTGAATAAATTTCAATAAGTACTCGTTTAATGTTAGTTAAAGATATTTATATCAGAAAATATTTAAATAATTAATTATGTTTTCATGAATTGAAAATATTTGAGATATTAGGGAAACTACAAATTTTTGAGCTATTAAAATGGGATATTTTCTCAGTTAAAATATATGATAATTGGATAATCGTTGACTTTTTATTCCACGAGCATTATCTGAAGTTGTATAAACAAATATAAAGCAACTTAGTCCATATTTTTTTTCGCTTTTCATAGATGTCATGTTACACAAAGCATAGAGCAAAAACAGCAAAAAAATAATTTCTTATAAAATATGATAAACTTTATTATAAAATTTTCCAACGATACCTATATTCATTAAAAATAATTTTCAAAGTCAAAATATCCTTTACAATAAATAAGTAAAAAATACTAAAAAAATGTAGGAGTTTCGTAGAAACAACTGTATTGAATAGACAAATCAAACAAATGAATAATTTATATTCCATGTATCACGCTCATAGCTTTGATATCCATAAATAATAATTCAATTCTTCGTACTTTTATTTATAAGTTAAAATGTTATGAGTAATAAAATTTATTTCTGAAACTTAAGGACGTTCAGAATTTGGATAGAAATGAGCGGAGATAAAATCCATCATACAATGCTAAAAGTAACAAGTGAAAACAAACAATTGACAATTGAGTTAATTGTTGAAATACCATGCATAGACAGTCTTGATTACTCTATCACATTACACATACACTGTGATAAAAAGAAACAAAACGTTTATTTTTTAGATAACATTTTGAAAGAGAGGTTCAGGGGAAAAATTTCTGCTTTTTAGCTCGTTAAATTTTCTTTCGAGCATAAAGTATTGTGTTAATATTTATAAATAAAAGAATACCTGAATATTTCACATCACTATTCGCACCGTGCGCGAATTTCGTTTCCATGACAACGATACACTACTTTAATTATAGAATTGCATGGATGTATATATAATTGTATGGATTGCAGTTATGACTTACATTGAAAATTTAATATTATTGCCTCACAAATTTAAATAAATAATTATGATAATTTACATTTGAAAAATAATATTTGTGCAATTTGATTTCTTATTTTGCACAATTATTTTTAATACATTAAGTTTAATTAATTAGTTTTTTTCAATAATTTTAATTTGACATTTTCTATAACATTAACATGTAAAGAACTGCAAATTAGTCATCACAAGGTCCTTTATCGCCAAAATTTTTCACTGGAAGAGCTGGCATCGATTTTATTGTCCCTACCATGACTACGCACACAACCAATAGCCTCCTCACTCCCAATCCCATTTCTCATTATTTTGCGTCTACATAACTTAGAAAATTTAATATTGTTTATTTTATATAAATTTTATGTCTCTGTTGATTTTCTTTTAAGATTGTTAACTATTATTTCTCCAAACCCGTCCTTAAAAAACTTTCGTTTTTTTTAAGTTAGATTGAACTTAAGTTTTTTTTATTATGTGACCTGATAAAAGTGTATATTTTCCAATACTGACTACCTATACACATTTATAGCTACAGTGTGTCTCTACAGTGTGTGTCTCTACATTTATTTAGCTACAGTGTGTCTCTGAAACATAGAAAGAAAATTTTCAGTATAAAAGCTTCAATTTCGGACAAACTGTAGATATACACGCATTTACCTTCTCAGACATCCAGCATTTTTAGAATTGTTTGATTAAAAATAACAGCTCGAATCTGTATTATTTACTCAATGTTGAACATAATGTGTGGAGCGCTTGCACAAAGCACTCTGTTAAATGGTTACACAAAGTAAGTCATAAAATTGGAATCAATTGTTATAAAAATCATTAATATTCTCACGTTAACGTACTTATAATTTCAAAAATGGTTTGCACGTTAATTCGAAAATTTTAACTCATTTTTTACTCATACGGAATAAGCACTCTGTACAATAGTATAGATATTATTTGTGTACGTAAAGTAAATTTTGCGCAATCTTGAACAACTTTAGCTATTTGTTGTTTTACAGGGAAAAATCGTGTAGAAGGAAAGTTCTAATCTCCTAGTGCGTGCAGCTCATGCATGAAGAGTCGTCGAGTGTGCTCTCATCGTGTGAACTGTTTATTATCAACTCCAGAGCTAAAATCAGACAATTCGTTTGTGCTTCTAACTCTGTTCCCATGTTTTATTGTCAATGTTGGGTCTTAGTTTTGAACAATCGCTAATTGACAAAAAATCCAGTATTTTATCAGCAATTAATGTTATAAGTCAATAATAGTACATTAAAAATTTTAAGAAGCTCCCCACATAAAATCACGTTATATCAATTCGTTTGAGGCATCGTAGCTAATAAACGGATGCACGTATTTGGTTTTGTTTGAAAGGTAATTTGATTTTTCTCTGGTGGCATCATAGCTAATAAACGGATAAACCAGCTATGATATTTTGGTTTTTATTTGAAAGGTAATTTGATCGAGATTGTTCTTAGCTAGAAATTTAAAGAAACCTGCTGATCCGTTTGAAGATCGTCACTTCTTTTGTTACCTGATAGGGAACCCTAAAGTCGCATTTGAAACATAACCAAGAACATTTTCAATCAAACTACCTTTCAAACAAAAAAAAAATAGGTTAATCCATTTAGGAGCTACGCTACCACAAAATCAGGTATGATAAATTCGTTTGAGTCATCGGAGCTTCAAATTCTAACGGAGCTACCCATCCGTTAGAATATTTCCACCTTTTTTTCTAGTTGTTAATGGATGAAAACCCGTAAACTTGCACTTTAAAGCTAAGAACACAAATTATTTTTCAAAAAAACATAAAATAAAATCGGTTCATTCCTTTAAGAGCTACGATGTCACTTACAGACACACAGATCCACAGTTACGTGAAACTTAGTCGGGGGAAAAAAATATATAGTATAATGTAATGATATTTAATAGAAAATTATCAATGTTGATATATTGGTCAGATTTCATTAGCAGACAAATGTGTCGAGTTTGACAAAGTGTCGAGTTTGCCTTAAAATAGATCTGACACTGTGTAAAACGGGTAAAATAAATGAAATACTAAGCAATATTTTAGAAAAATAATTAGAAAACTGTTAACGTGTAAATAATATTTATATATAATTTTTTACAGTTGACATGTAGTTAGATACATCATTTTACACAATAAAAACAAACATAATACTGAAATCAAACAATACGTCCAGACAAAAACTTACGAATCGAATATTCATAGTCATCAAAATCGAATTATTTTTATGTTCGATCTAAAGACAATTAAAACAAATAAGTTTATTTATAAATTTAAAATGTGTTTCTTTCAAAAATGTATTACATATTTCATTTTATTACAAAGTTTTCTCCTGTATTTGGACAACGTCGTAGCATATTTCGTAAAGTGTATCTTTGAAAATGGATCGGTATATGGAAAATGACACAGGAATTCAAATCAATGTTAGAGTTGCATATCTCGTACTCATAGTTGATATGAACTTTTACATAGAATTTTCTTAATTAATCGAGGAGAGTGTAGTACCAGATATCAACATTTTTGCTACAGCTAAAAATGTGTGATCAATCCATTGCGTAAGATGTGTTACGATTTTTATAGTTCACCCTAGGGAACAGCATCATATACAATATTTGATTGAAACATTGAAATCCCTACAAGTTTCTTTTCCTGGAATCGTCTTCTCTGAGCGTCTAGTAACACCTTCAACTGACACTTGACTATATTATTAATTGGGTGAATGAGGCTTTTTTTTTTCTTTTATCGCGCTAACTTATACAGTAGATTCTCGATAACCGGAATTCAGTAAAACCAGGGGTGTTTCGATTATTATTTGTATGGAAAAATTCCGATTATCGAGCCTCTTTTGTATATGTTAACCTATAAAAAATCATTTTTCGTTATGATTAAAATTGAAATATAGTGTAAAAAATACCAATCAATAAGCATTGATTTAATTAGAGTGTGATTTAAAACACAAAACAATAACATAATAGTCAACTTGTAAATAATTGTAAAAGTTGAATAATAATTTTCTTCGGAAAATATTATTTGTTGCCAGAGGCAGATTATGCGGAAGAGAAAGTAGGCAAGTGTTTAGGGACGCGATGTTACAAAAAAGCACAAGTTAGGAAGATTTAAATAAAGAGGCTAGTTATTATATAAGTACTAGTTAAAATTTAAAATATATAGCTAGAGGGGGGGGGGCGTCGATGAGTGCTTATTTAAAGGGTTCTGGACATTTAATCCGCCTCTATTTCTTCTTTTTATTAAAAAAAGTTTGTCTTCATATAGTAACTATACCAATATACCAAAATACCAATTGGCAATAACTGTTCACTTCCCAGAGGGGTAGTTATTGTAATGGGTCCGATTTTGCAAATTGAAAATTTTAACATTTCTCCACGTTTCAAGGCCTTTAGAGTCGAATAGTATGGATTTTAAAAGTATGTCCGTGTGTGCACATGTATGTATATATGTATGTATTGTATGTATGTATGTTCGGATTCAATTTTCGCCTCGCGTATCTCGTATCTCGTACCAGTTTTATTTAACGCATAATTATGTATATATAACTTAGACCTGATTAGATTTTGAGCAAAATCGGTCAAACCGTTTTTTGTACCGAACGAAAAATTGTATAATTGCCATTATTATCACTTATCATTCATTATCACTTATCATTTATATAGTTTTAACGTCATCGGGGGTGCAGGGGGTGAAGCCCCCTGACATGAAAAAAAAATTATTTACAAAAAAATTAATAAAAACGAAATAAACTATTAAAACATATGATATTTTTTATCCCTTCCACTGGGAAGTTAGTCGTGTGGGCCTTTCGGGTCGCACCTAGACCGCTTTTTTAGAAACTTTAGGATGATTCGAGTTACAATTTACCCGAGATGCTACATCTTACCCTGCATACAACTAATATTTTCATTATTAAAAGAAATATACATTTATAATTCGAATGAAATCTTTAGTAATATTTAAGAAATAGTTGTTAAATTTTCAGAATATAATATTATAAAATACTTATTTCTATTTTAGACTTCCCAACAGGGATATAAGTATGATGTTCATTAGTCTTATAATCAATAATTCATATAGCATACTGTGTTTTTGAAACTTAATGATGAATTGAACTAATAATAAGAAGACAATTATTTTTAACATCAAATATATTATTAGACATTTTTAGTAATACTTTTCCAATGCTATGCCAACTTCTTAACATTTAAACTTCTTAAATAAAAGTGGTTACTTAAACAGAAAAATGTATAGGTCGTGTATTGAAACGGAGGCAATATAACAAATTTTGATGAATTTTTACTCATTTTTTTACCAGCATATGCCCCCAATAAATGCAAATTGACGGTAAGAAATTTTTTGTGGATATCACTATGTTAGTATCGGTGTGAACGCCATACTGTATAATGTATTGAGAGAATAGTAACATAAGCAATTGTTATGGCGGACGAATCAATGCAGTATGAGCGTCAAACCATACTGCTTGGCGATACGCACAATACTCCTGGTGAATAACTCTATTCAATACTATAATATTACTTATGCTAACATAGATACTGTAGTATATGTCTCTATCCAAATCAACATTGTATTAAACGCCATGCATTTCTTACCGTGTTGGTAAACGGCAAACGGAAGCCGATAGGTATGCAGCCGGTTAGAAACAAGTTTTCATCCAATCGGTTTTCGTGTTTACATTTGTTGTAAATGGAAAAGCTATGTGGAAGACCTTACGTGATGACTTGTAAACACAGTAGCCATAGCGACGAAATCTTTCAGTTAGTTGGTTTTGCATGAAGAGAAATATCTATGCATTTATGGCATGTATGTGCGACATTTGACTAGTTTACAATATACATTCTACAAAGACGTATTCTATAATGAAATTCTTCTTTGCCAAGCGCAACTACGTATTACATATAAGCTTATTATAGGTTTTTTTTTCTTGGAACAAGGATATTCATACTGAAGACTGCATGCTGAGGCAACATACAATAAATACATTTCAAAAAATGTTCCTTCTTGCAGTTCCAGGACAATTTAATAAAGTTTGCCTATTTTTATAAATAATAATAAATTAGATAATAACAAAATGTAATAAATAGTATTTTGATGCTTAAACAATTGATTAATTTTATCAACTTGTAGGCACGCTCAACTTTGTTCAATATCAAGATAATTTTGCTGGCAAAAGGATTCAGATTTTTAAACCCCCGAACTAAAAAAAAGGGCGTCGTATAAGTTTGGCTGATATGTGTATGTGTCTGTCTCTGTGTGTGTCTGTCTGTCTGTGGCATCGTAGCTAAACGGATGACCCGATATTAATTTTTTTGGTTTTAATTTGTTCGACAGCTCAAAACTAGACAGCTCAAAATAATAAAATCCCGGCAAAATCATTTCTGCCAAGATAAACCCTGGCACTCATATGTTTTTCAGTGTACTGATTCATATGAAATACGTGTAAGTGCAGTTTTAATGTCACGGACTCCAGGGCTTATAAAAAAGGGTGATGCAATTTGAGTTTATTATGTATAGCAAATGTCAAATTAAAATTATTGAAAAATAACAATTAATTAAGCTTGTTACATTAGAAATTGTGAAAATAAGAAACGAAATTGTATAAATAATATTTTTTAAATATAAATTAATATAACTACTTATTTAAAATTGATAGAAAATATTATTAAATTTTCAATGTAAGTCGTATATACAAATCATAGAATTATATGTCCATCTATACAATTATATTAAATAAAGTTGTTTATCGTTACCATGGAAAACGCCATAAAGAAAACTCATGCACGGTATGAATACATAATGAAATTAAATTTTTACATTTTTTTCAAGTTTTTGTGTACTTTCTGCTTTCTGTGTAATATTTTTGTTTCTTTCTATATTTTCGAATGAAAATACCTTGTATAATAAATTTATAATTAAAATAATTAAATCAAGCTATTTTATAAATTTCATAAAACTTTTAAAATCGTGTAAAATACTGACAGTAAGTTAATTAAAATAATTAAAATCTGGTAAAATAAATTTATATTGTCAAAAACAATCAAAAATATTAATTGAAACATAAGTAGTTAGATACTATTATTATTATTTTGTAATTAATAATGAAATAAAAAAATTTAATGTGAACACCACGAAACTTCATTGTACAAATATAAACACACCTTTTCATTTTAAAAAGTGATTACCTTTAATTGAAATAAATGCTACGATACTCGTAATTTATCACTTGAACCTTAAATCATAGAGGATCCTTTCAAATCAAGCACCTGATTTTATACCTAGTATTCCCAAAAATGTCATTTTTCAAAAATTTCAACACCTTGTATCTCTAGTAAGGAAGGTCCCGACTATAAATGTATTTAAAATAATCATTTTTTTAACGTTATTTACTTGGATCATCTACGTCACTCGGTCAATATGAATTCAATCATGTCAAAATGAATATTTCCGATGAAAGCTCAATATCTAATTATAACATTATAATTATTTATAACATTTTTACTTCCTTGACTTTGTACAAGGAAGTAAAAATGTTATAAATTATAGCATAGTATAATAATTTGGTTTTAGATTAGGTTTTTAATATTAATAAAAATAATTTTTATCATAAAAATAACAACTAATTTAATATGGTTTAAAATTCTACCTATTCTGAATGATACATTTTTAGGCCGGGGGATAAAAATAAATATTTTTCATAGCAAAAGATTACTTCAGACTAAACAAGTAAAAGGAACTCGCACATTTAAAATTGATTTTTTGCTTTTGTTTATTTCTTGTTATTGTGGATTGATGAATATATTACCAAACTATTAAACAACTTTTAACCACATATGTTGTGGTTGGAGTCTAAAACTATATTTTTCGGAATCACAGCCTTTTTGTATTTTTAATGAATTATATGTTTCCTGTAACAGCCGTATTATGCGTAGGGAAATTATACAATGAATTTTAAACAGAAAATTTTGCCAAAAATAAATACGACGACAAATGCACCAAAAAATATATAATAATTTTACTCCAATCATTATGAGCAATTTATGCTTTTAAGCCGACCAAAACCATATCCTTAGCTAAAAATCGACTCTTTGGAGTTGACTTCAAAGCGTAATTAAAAATTGGATTCGGTACTTTAAAATTGATTTATCTACACACCCGAGAAATAAGAACTACTTATCCCACTCATTTTGCATCATATAAATAGTTTATTACCGCACGCCTTTTCAACGAATCAAATTAGCGAAAATCTAAACTAACAACAAGTGAAAACAAACAATTGACTGAGTTAACTGTTGAAATACCATGCATAGTCAGTGTTGATTTCTTTATCACATTACACATACAAACATGTGACACATACATAACTGATAATCAAGTATAGCACATATTATAAAATTTCCGCCCAATTGGCGCCCTCACGGGTAAACAGTGATGTTTAAGAAAAAATGTTTCAAACAAAAGTTGTTTAATTTTTGATAAGGAACATTTTTTACATTTAAACTTTTGTTCTATCTCTAACGGTTTACAAGATGGGTCCTACGGACCCAAGAACCAATTGACCTATGAAGCTCATTTACGACCTTGACCTCACTTTTTACGTCCTGAGTACGCTGTAAAAATTTCAGCTCGATATATTTTTTCGTTTTTGAGTTATCGTGTCCACAGACGGACGGACGGACGGACAACCGGAAATGGACTAATTAGGTGATTTTATACCTGTGACAAAATTTTTTTCCTAGCATCATTATTTTTAAGCGTTACAAACTTGGGACTAAACTTAATTTACTATGTATATTTCATATATACATGGTATAACAAGTTACTATAGTAACTTTTTTTAATGATTTAGTTTTCTCAATAGCTCATGACAAATTTTAAATTATAATTACCGTTTATTTTAACATTTTAGAGGTGTTGTATTGGTTTTATTTAATTTATAAGAAAGCCTTTTAATTAATTAATAACATAAGAAACTCTGTGATAGTTCTATGAAATAATTAGCTGACATAAAATCAATTTTCAAAATTTTCATTAAACAATAACTAGACACTTCCTACACATATACTAGATATAATTATGTATTGTGATTATGAAATACAATCTGTTAACGAACGTTATAAAATTTGATCTTTTTGCTCGGTGTTGTACACTTGGTGCAAGTACAAAAAGATAGTGAGATAGGTACACGGTACGAAATTTGATGTCGATATCACTTGCATACCCCCCCCCCCTCCACAGAAACAGTTAAATGACAATTTTTTTGAATCAAGTAAAAGTTACTCTATGTTCTATGGGTCATTTAACGTCAAAAAGGCTCTATGATATTAAACTGTTAATATCTCGAAAGGCTCCGTTTTCGAGATATTAACAGTTTAATTTTTGGATATTAACTCCAAAAAAGCCATTTTAAAAGCTGAAATGTGGGGCTCACAATTACATTTTTGAGCTTATCAAAATTCTTAAATAATGTTTGAACATCCTTTAATAAGTTCTGAAGTGCTGAAAATAGGTCATTTTGCGTCATTTTTAGATTTTTGTAAGTCAAAAACGAGTATTTCGCAATAAATAATTTTTTTAGGTATTAAATTTTAATTTAAAAATTTGTAAAAGTTATTGTGTACTCTGAACACTTTAAAGAATTTATTACCTTTTAAGAATTTAAGACTTTATTTAAGTTAGACATTTGTTAATCATTTCTCGAATTTTCGTCTTCATTGTAAACTGAAAAAAATATTTAAATAATTGGAGTTAAATTTTTTGGTTTCGTGATTCCTTTATATATATACTTAACAAGATAACGGCAAAAGAGTTAAAAGAATTTTAATACTTTGTACATAATAATTTTTGTAAGTTAAGAAAAAATAAAAAATGAAAAATCATGAATTTAAATTTCATAAATATTAATAGTTAATGAAATATTGGTGAAAAACTGTTTACCATAAAAACTGTTTAACTTTTGCAATTATTTATGTGCTAAAAAACGCTGTTCCGGAACATTTTTCTAGATACGATTCCGAATCCAACGAGCTATCGCACATATTTTTAAGAGCATTATCACTATTTTTCACCATTTTTAATTTGCCAGCTAACTAAGCTAACTAAGTTTACTCATATAACAGTATGGTGATTGTGTCGGTGTTTTATGAAGGTGGAGGTTTTCTGTATGCTGAGGTAACGCAGTTTGTTATGGCGTTTAAACTGCGTCATCTGTCTATACAGTTAATTATTGACGTCCATCTACATAAAACTGCTTCACATTATCCATCCCATCAAGCTATTAACTGGATAGTTGAGTGACTTTCTTGAGTACATATTTGAGGCACATTGCAAATATTAAAGTTGATAACTTGCGAATGTGTGGGTGGTGAAATCTACAACCTGGCTGGGAGGTTGGGGGGGGGGCGTTGGTGACCTATGAAATTTTCAATTTGCAATTTTTCCTATGCAAAAATGTTCTTGAGGTACTTTGAAACCTACACCATTTTAAATTTAATATTCAATCATACGAAAAATCATCGCCTGGCATTATTTGGTAGGGGCTAAAATAGCCTGGCAGGTGATTTTAATTTACAATTTTGCAACAGTGCATTTAAATTATTTGCCAGGCTATTTTAGCGCCCACTAAGTAATGCCAGGCAATGATAACTCGTCTAATTGAATATAAGAATTTAAAATGGTGTAAGTTTCAAAGTGCCTCAAGAACATTTGTTGCATAGGAAAAATTGCAAATTCAAATCACATTTCAGGTTATTTTAGCCCCCACAAAATCATGCCAGGCGATGATATTTCGTATTATTGAATATTAGACTTTAAAATGGTGTAGGTTGCAAAGTGCCTTAAGAACATTTTATACATAGGAAAAATTGCAAATTAAAAATTTGATAGATCACTAACGCCCCCCAATCAACTTTAATATTTTCATTTTGCCTCAAATATGTACTCAAAAAAGCCACTCTGCTCTAAGACCAAATGTCTCAATTTGTACTTAGTCAAAGATTACAGATTGATTATTATAGAACCTTTATTTCCATAATAATCGCATAAACAAAATACCTCCTTGTTATCCACTGAATGTTATTTGACAATCCCTCTAAATAATATATTATGATATTACAAAACACTTGCTCGACCCGCGCGGATTACCGCCTCCGTGCTACCGGTACCCGTGGCTACACTGTATCTGTGGTTAAAAACAGCAACTTAATTGTTTAAATTAGTATAAGGAGAACAAGTTTAAAAAATATTTTACATGAAAATAGCTTACTTAATAGTTGAGAAATATCTGTTGTTTCGGCTTAATGATGTCCTCTGTATTAGGAGAAGATCTATAAAAACTAACATGTTTGCCTAATAAATTAATTATTTAAATTTATGATATTTTTTGGTTCAAATTATTTTTCTAGAGTGTTTTTTCCTAAGCGGTACATTTTTAGGCCGTGAGTATATTTTTCAAACCTAGACCATCCAACCATACAAATGAGGGGTGAATCATGGATTATGATAAACGTATAAGGAAGATAAGGGTAGGTTAGTTTAGGTAATATTGGCCGTCCACGAAGGACACACTTAGGCTATAGAGCCCATTATGATACCATATATGTGTTTTACCACCTTTCCGGTGCATATACCATATACCATGCACTACACCCGCTCATCACAACTATTAATTAAATTAATTTTGTTGCGGCGGCAGGAATCGAACCCACTACCCTAAGCATACCACGGACGGAATTGGTTACGTCTTAACCAACTGAGCTAATAGGGCGACAGAAAGAAAATATAAGGGTAGGACAGAAAAAAACTTGCTAGAGTAAGTAATAAGTATATACAAGTTTGTTTCTAAATGAATAAGCCAAAAGTTATTAAAATTATTTGTTGTAACATATTAACTATGTACGATGTTCGTAGCTTTAACGGATGACAAGCAAGACAGCTTAAAAGCCATATCATTTTAAGTTTTAAGTATAAATTCTAAAGGATGTGATGGTTAGCTGTAATATCTTGTTAGACTCTAAGAAATAAACTACATTATCCGAAAATAGTATTTTATTATCATAGGGTGGCCTCCGAATAAATAGGCAATTTTTAATAATGTATTCATTGAACAATTTTAACTCTGACACAAAACTTGAACAAAAATAATTTTAATTGGAAAAAGGAAATAATTACTAAAGGATGTATTTACGAACACCAAGGCAATTTTAAATGAAAAGCTTGATTTTTATACCATGTATATGAAATATACCAAGGTATACTTAGTTTGGACCCAAGTTTGTAACGCTTAAAAATATTGATGCTATGAACAAAATTTTGGTATAGGTGTTCATAAAATCCGGTTTAAGACGTAAAAAGTGACGTCGAGTTCGTAAATGAGCAACATAGGTCAAAAAGTGAGGTCGAACATTTTTTCGTAAACATCAGTGTTTATCCGTGAGAGCGCAAATTGTATAGTATGTATTATTTGGATATATCAGTTATATGTATGTGATATGTATGTATGTGTAATGTGACAGTTTAATCAACATTGTCTATACATGGTATTTCAACAATTTACTCAGTATTTCAACAATTTACTCATTAAACATCACTGTTTACCCGTGAGGGCGCCAAGTAGGTGGAAATTTTATAATATGTACTATACTTGATTATCAGTTATGTATGTGTCACGTGTTTGTATGTATAAAGTGACAGAGTAATCAGCACTCGTATACATGGTATTTCAACACTTAACTCAGTCAATCGTTTGTTTTCACTTGTTTTATATGAAGTTGGAATTCAATTCAAATTTAAGGTGGGATTGTCCGATTATATTTAAATGCATAAATCAATTCAAAATTAGGCATATATAAAATTGGTTTTATGGTAACGCGGTAAATGGATGATATGTTTTCATAGATTTCTTGAAAACTAGTCGGTGGAAATAAATAAAAAAATTTTTTTTAATTAAAAAAACTTTGCCCCACTAATTAAGGATGTGCAAGCACTTTAGTGGGGACACAAATTAAAAGAAATAAATTTTTTCAATTTTGGTGGTGAATTAAATGTTATAACTTGACAATATAAGACGAAAAGTAAAAATAAAATTTTTACATATCTGAAGTAGTTTTTGAAGAATTGGAAAATGCTATCTGTGGTATCAGATTAATGGTAAATCTTTTGATACAACAAGATCTTCAATTTCCAAAATTTAAATAACAACTTATCTTAAATTAGTCGAAATTTTAATCAACTAAAAACTTTTCATTTTAAACCATTGAGATTTAGGTATAAAGCAAATATAGTGACAGACGAAAATACTAAATTCTGCGAATAGGCGACATTGAGAAAGTTGCCCTTTTCAAGGTCTGGGTTCGGCAAATTTTCAAATGCCCTACTACCTCAAAAGTGATCAATTTTTTCTTATTCTATTTAGGAGATATTCGACTATGCGAAACTATCAAATTTTTTCCAACACTAAACAAAGCTACAAATTCGTAGTCCAACACTTAGAAATTTGAAATTTTAAAAAATTCTTACCTTAGTACTCATTTAAAAAGACTTAGGACACATACTGTATAATTTAAGGTATTATTGAGTTAAGTGGCCAAAAAGAGATAACACAATTTAAATTTTATGACATTACCTAACGTAAAATTACATTAATATAATCCAAGTAAATGTACCTACAAGAATTTAAAATAAGTTGACAGCATGACATGAACTGAATCAACAAAACCTTTTCTTTATAGTCCTTACCATAACCGCACAAGAGATTAATAAGAGGTAGAAATAAAATTGAATTTTTGATTTCTTCGCAAACATTTAATAGTACCTACAATTTTTGAATAATAATTATTTTGTATTTAAGTCCAATTTGACTGGATCATCTGAGTCTGAGTTAACAAGTTGGGGTTTTGATTTGGAATCTTTTTTTTAATTTGTATGTCTCTGCCTATGCGAAGTGGTACAAATTATTCGAAATTTTCAAAATAAATAATTGAAAGAATCGTTAAATTATACAACTTTGATTCTAACAATAATCAAACAGATTCTAAGATTGTTTCTCTCATCTGTAGTTATGGAATAATACATCCTTATAATACTAAAATAAGTTCTGCGATTGGAATATAATTTTTGAACAGTTGTATAATTCGTATTTAGAATAATTTTGTTTGGACTAAAATCGTATACGAGGGCAGATTTATCAGAGCAATTTCTTCAGCCGATACCACAGATACTTCCCACTTAGTTTCAAAACCAACTTTTACGTGTATGTGGTGATTATTTACTGTAATTAAAGCCCAAAAATGTAAAAATTCAGCTTGTTTCACTATTAGATGAGTATTTTTCAAGATATCTACGGAATTGCTTTTAAATAAAAGATTTTCGTACAATTCTGTCGATATTTCAAAATCTATTTAGCCAATCATTTAATAAACCCGATTTTTGTAATATTTGAGTTAAAGTTACCCAATGCTTGATATATTCATCAAATAAAAAAATTTTTTAATTATTTTCAAAATTTTCAGGTATATTCCATAAAATAATAAATTTTAGATTTGAATAAAAAATAAAACAGTTTCTAGGCTAATATTGAGCCAAAAAATACAAAAATTCAGTTAATTTAATGATTGGATGCATAATTTCTGATAAATCGTCCAAAATTTCATATGAGGATTAAAAGATTTCAATTTCTAAAAAACTATTTGTCTAGTAGTCAAATTAACTGAACTTTCGTGACTTTTGCATTATAATAAAACTTATCATTTTAATCACAAAATTACAGGCGCAGGGCAAAATAACCAGAGTATAAGTTTCTGATTTAAAATACTATAAAAGGAATATAATGTCAGTCAATATAATTTATACTTTTTAGACGGAAAATGTTACTAGCCAATAGATCCCCGCCTAAAGAACTTCCTGGCTACTACATTACAAACGAGATTTTGAATTGATGGATATCTGTTTTTTTGGTATTGTAACAGAAAATTAAAATTATCGAATAATAAATGGAAATATTATTTTATCTCACATTGGAAAATTAAAATTTGATTGAGTTGGATGCCTGATATTTTGGAACTTGGGGTCGCAACCAAAAATTTTCTTTTTCTAATAAAAAGTTATTCAAAAAGATGTAAAGAAGATATATGCCTGTGGTTTAGGCGTAGGTATTACAGCTGTTAAAAATTGATATATAAAAATCATCAAATTTTATTATTTTAAGATACTAAGTGTGATTAAATTTCGTTAAGAATTCAAAAATTTATTTTTATATCACCATAATTGAATCTTCCTTGATAACTATTGCACAATAATTTTAAGTATATTTTAAGATTTGATGTTAAAATTTATAAAATATGAAAAATGGGATTGGATTTGTTATTTAATAAATATATCATGTAAGTAATTGTATAATTGTATAAACAAAGATTACATGTAGCTACCTACCTACCATAAAATCATATAAAATATACCTTAACCATTATATCAGAAATAAAATAATAAAATTCATATTGTCAATAAACTTATTGATCAGTTATAATTTTTTAATTACACAAAATTTTACTTAGGTAATCTTTTTGAACTGTAAGGTATAGGACTTAGGTAAACTTGTAGGTATACCTAAATATTCATTAAACCTTTCAAAAGATATTTAATTTTGAATATAAGATTCCTAAAAGATTATTCAAATCGTAAAATGAAGGGTTTTCCATTTAAAATGATAGAAATTTTAACTTAAATTAAACAATTCATGTGTAGGATATTATTATTATTTTTTTTAATTTTAAAGAGTATTATTATCTTTCAATCTTCGTGGCATAGTGTATATCTTTTTTAAGTTGACATATCCTTGATTAATTTAGGAAAATGGTTCAAACAAAATATGTTTGTTTCAAAGGCACACCTTATACCAGCGTCGAATTCGATCTAAGTTTTTAGGAATAATTAAAACCTCACTCTCATTCGTAACTGACAAACATTAGAAGAACGCTTTTTTTTGTAAACAGAATAATTTAGGCAATAATTGAGAGCAAAATTCTAGCTTTTTGTCCGTATATTCATTCAATTTCAACAAAAATTGTCTTAATAGAAAAACAAACCAATTTATTGGACTTATTAGAAATTTTTTTCGAAGAGTGTTTAGATTTCGCTGAAACCATAATACGAAAAAACAATTTTGATACGAAGAAACAATTTTGGGTAAAACTTTTCAGTTAGTTCATGCCTAAACTGTAGGGTTTGCGGAAAAATTTCGAACAAATATGTTACTTTTTTAATCAATAATAATTTTCGAATTTAAAGTGTTAATCTATCGATAATCAGTTATGGAGTAGAGTGAACTTTTCATTGAGCTTGAAAATCTA
The DNA here is from genome assembly GCF_905475395.1 of Chrysoperla carnea. Taxonomy (NCBI): domain Eukaryota; kingdom Metazoa; phylum Arthropoda; class Insecta; order Neuroptera; family Chrysopidae; genus Chrysoperla; species Chrysoperla carnea. Next base: position 57,238,287 of record NC_058339.1, read on the forward strand.
GGTCAAGTTTAATGTCTGCGTAAGATTTGCCTGTAAAAAAGACCAATGTAACCGACAGCTTTGCTAGAGGTTCAATTAATCGATCGCAAAGATTCATTCGGTATCCAATATATATGTTGGTATTGTTTTTGCTTATTTTTAAGGATACTGGATCAAACGTTTTGACGACATTTGATTATTTACTGAACTGGTTCATTTAAAATTTCTTACCAAACAATAAAAAGTTAACTAATATTGACGATATAAGGTAATGAAAATTATGTGGTACAAGAAGCTGAGACTGAACAATCATTTTGATGAAAAACAGTTCAATATGTAATGTTGCACAATGCTTTGCTCAATATTAATTATATCGCGCTACCTAGTGAATGTGTGAGTTACATTTGGCTGGTATCATGTGAAACAAATTGCCATAAAATAACTATTCTTTCAAATTAAATTTTTTATGAGATACCTCATGCTTATTATGTATAATTTAAGTTTAAAATTCTATCATTTTAAATGAAAATACCTTTAGAATGAATAATTTATAAATAATGTTTTAGAAATATTTTGTAGGCACAATGGAACTCCGATAATTAGAGTTTTTCGGAAAAGTATAAAAATTCGACATGTCCAGTTATTTGAGGGTTTGAAACCACTATGGATATAGTAGCTTAGAGTAATCGGACGCTATTACATGGACGAGAACCCATCAAACAGCTTTCATAACATAGAAGTTTGACGCAATAGAATCAAAACTTTGACCTAAAGAAAATTTCCATAGCTTCAAAGTAACCTAATTTGCTTTATCGAAGTTTTTATATTGGAAAATTGGAATTAGCCAGGATTTCGAGTTATTGAAATTCTTCTATTTTATTTAAATGTACCTATTTTAAATGCTCAATCCAATTCGTAATTACAACAATACTCCGGCCCTATAAAACTTTCGGTCTATTTATATTTACATTTATTTAAAATTATTTGTAAAGATAAATCAGGCTTTTAAAACACTTTCGAATTTATTAACAAACTTTTACATAGTCGATGTACAGAATCAAATAAATAAATATCGAGTTATCGTTTTCTACGTAAATGGACATTACCTAATGTACGTTTCCTACGTAAAATTTCAAAAAATGAGTTTCTTCAAATTCTAATTAAGCTATAAAAACGTTTGAATCGAACTGGCATATGAATTTCAAACAATATGTTTGGAACTTAATTGTCCAAATTAATCCAATTTTTTCAAATCCAATTTACCGTAATAATATTACAATAATTTAGTTTTAACAAATTATGAAACAAAAAAGTTTTTGGTTTTTTTTTTTTTAAATGTACATTTTCTTACTTATGTTATTTAGTTTTTTTTTTTTAAACTTCAGAAGTAAGGTGACTCAATTTTTGGCAATCTGAGACAAGTCTAGACTCTAAATATTTGTTTTTATACGTTAAAATTGTTTTTATGTTGATCTTAAACACTACACAATAATTTTTAAAACAAAATTTCATCTGATTCATAGTTTTTCTAGAAGATTATGAAGAGAAAACCTTTAATGATTAAACTTTTCTGCATGTTAAATAACGGTAACTTTTATACTAAAACAATCCCACAAAGAAAATATTTCCAAATCTTAGTTGAAATTGCAAGTTTTTTTTTTTAATCGTTTTCTCGAAGACTAAATTCGTTTTTCTAATTTCATCAAATATTTTACTAAAATATGCTACGGAGCTAGCAAAATAACAAATTTATTTTCTAAAATCGAATTGTTAATAAAAAATGGAGGAATTCATCTAGTTTTGTTACTAAAACAACGTGCTAATATCTTTTTAACCGACTTCAAACAATAAAAGGAGCAGGTTATCAATTCCACTGTATTTTTTTTATGTGTGTAACCTCAGAATTTTCGATTGGGTGAGCCGATTTTGATGGTTCTTTATCTATTTGAAAGCTGGTGCTTCCCGTTTGGTCCCATTTCATTTTGGTCCAGTTCTGACAACGGCATCCATGAGAAAACCATCGACATCGACTCCAAAAAATACAATAAATTTAACTACATTATATTATCGTTATTTTTTTACTTTTTAGTGCATATTAATTTGTTTTGGAAAAGTTTTTCTTTTGAAGTCGTTTCTTTTTTTGTTAAAAGTTTTTCAAAACTTATCATAAAATTAGGCCCAAAAGACGTAGGAAGGCCCCGCAAAATTTTAGAACAAATAGTTTATAATGAAATCAAAAATTATTCTTTGATTTACTTAAAATAAATTTAGTCCTAGTTTAAAAATTTTTGATGTAATTGTTTTTCAAAATAAAAAATTCAATCAAATTTTTGGTAGTTTTTAGTTTTGTAGATAAATTTTAGAAATATCATGCCTCTAATTAAAATTGTAACTGACCAGTAAACCTATTTTAGCGTATCACGCCCCAGATTAAAAGGATTAATATGTACAATTTTTATTTGACCATGTAATAATTTTTAAGTTAAATATTCCTTATCCTTTTTTAATACAAATGTTAAATAAGGTTGATAATACAGTAGAGTCATAAAATTTAAATTAGAACCAAATAACACACCCACTTTTTTGTCACCTATAAGTAAGTTACAGGTACATTTCTACCTAAATTGTGTATAAATAGCAAAAATTTGAAAAAAGTATTATCATATGAATTTTGAAATTCGAACGACTAACATTACTAAGTAAAATAATTTAAATAAAAAAAAATTGTATTCGAGGTGATAATTAAAGCAGTATTTTCAAAGTGATTGTTGTGAACTGAAATTAAAAATTTGGTAAGTACTCTTATTATTTTATTTTAAAACATTGTATGTAATTTTGTTTCGTAAAGTGATATTATTTATTTCTCTGTAGACTATAAATTCGAGATACATTTTTTCTTTTTATGTACAAGCTTTTATAATGTCTACGGATTAATAGCTTTTAGTTTGTTTCAATATTCATGACGCGTTTCCATTTTATTAATATAGCAATAGCAATGCGATACTAAATTCCCTTGGGAGTTTTTTTCAAAATTTTATAATTGCTATATTTCATATTACAGTCAAGGTAGATAGAACCTTTTGAAACTGTATAATTCAAAAAGTTTATATAAAGCTAGTTTATGCTTTTAATTTTGAATGAAAAGTAATTCTTTGTAAATTATTAATATTTCATTTTTAATACTTGCCAGAAACTGATTGCGAAAAGTAAAGTCCAGTAGCTCATTTTTCTTGAAAGTGGATAGTTTTGATTGTAGGTTTATAGTGACAATATTTGTATACAGTGTGTCGCTGCTAAGATGACGAGAACATCATATTTTCGTTATTTTTGGGAATATCGACCAAAATAATGAAAAAATATTGGTTTGGGAATAAATATAGGAATATCGAAATTTTGGGTAATGGGCACACCGAAGATACCGAAATCAAAAACTCTTAGGTACTACAAATTGATAGGGCCGATTAATATTTGCCTAGTGTCAGGGATGGTTAGAGTAGCCGAAAAGATGGTTAGAGTAGTTGCATGCTCATGCCGATTTTCATGACAAAATTGGCCTTTTTCATTATTTCACTCATTTCCCCAATGAGTTGTGAGTGGGCCAAAATAGTGAAAGAGTTGTTAATGCTAATTTTGCCATTAAACTCGGCATATGGGTATATACAAATATTCTAAGCATGCTCTAACTTTGTGCCGATAATATTTTTCTTTAAACTCAAACTAATTAAATCCAAAATCAACTTCCAATAATTACAACTTATTTTTCTCCAAAATAATTTTAAGTTTTCATAATATGCTTAATTATAATAAACTAATAAATTTTTATTTAATTACAGATAAAAATGCCTTTACTTGAACGACATGCCAAAATGGTTCCTGATAACAGCAAAAGTCCTGATTTAAGTCAATTACAACAAGATTTAAGTGGATGTTTATTATCAACACCTAAATCTTCTTCATCATCATTAGCAAGTTCGGGTTCATTTCGTTCACGATTGTTATCATCAGGTGGCAAGTTACGCCCCCGTGCTTTATATCGTGAACTTACTGCTAGTACGCCAAAATCATCGATTAACAATTGTTCACCAAAGAAACAAGAAAATAATTCGAATCAGAAATCAACATCAGAGCATCGAAAAATGTACATGCAACAAAAATTCAAAGAACGTCGACAATTACGTGATGAAAATAGAATAAATCAATTGTTTAATGGAACAGTTTTAATGCGATAAAATATTTAAATATTTTGACGTTAATAATTTATTATTATATTCGTTTAATTAATTTTTCTTAAATGTACTAACTAGTTATCTAGTAATTTTGTAGTAAATAATTTTGTAAATATGTAATAATTAAAATGCTTTAAACTTTTTAGATTTATATAATATTGTATATAAAACATAGAGAATAACATGAAAATTTTAAAATTTAACTCTTTTTTTTTTATTATTTATTTTTTTCCCAGAATACTAAAGTAACAAATTTTTCAAAGCCTCCTCAAAAACCTGGTTTCTTACTAACCCGCTCAAAAGTTATTTGCCTAATAGAAATTAACATGCAAGGCATGAAACTTATTATAACTAAAAAAAAGTCAGTGAATCCTAGAGGGTAAAACTTAATAATAAGGAAAATTTAACTTGAAACGCAAGAAAACTAAAACATTACTGGAATTATTAAACATGTCATGTTATTTTATTCCTGCATTTGGTTAGTAAGATTTAGATAGTGTATCAGGATGTCAAACTGGGAGAAAGGGCGTATGCTATTTTATAAGACGGTTCTACTGAACAAGTCCAATCGTTTAGGGGTGGCAATACTTTTAGAACGGACTCTCTGAATCAAAATATTATTTTAAAGTCATAAGAATCGATAACTAATTAGATATAATTTGTTAAAGAATTACTTCTTTTATTTTTGGGAAACTTCATTAGTCTCAAGATGTACGCTTTAAAAAATCAATCAATTTTGCTTGTAAAATCGAAAAATTTGTTTTTGTTTAAGAACAACTTTTGTACCGGAAGCATAAGAATTTTGTATGTAAATTGTTAAATGCGGTAATTTAATTCTCATTCACTTTTATGCACTCGTACGAAAATATTAAATGTCTACCAGAAAAGCGGAATTGTTGTAGCGTAAAATATTTAATGACTATTTGCATAGGTGCGAATTCGCATTAAAACATGGTATAAATGATAGTAAAGTAAAAAAACCAACAAAATAAATATTGAATTATTGTTTCTTACGTAAATCGATAGTTTTTTTAAAAAAGTTTTGAAATAAAATTTTTCCAGGAAAAAATTTCAAAAAATGAAGTTTTAATTAATTTGGAACAAAAATTTAAAAGAAACAGCATTTTGCATTGTAAATGGTAAAATTTCTTTTAGAGAAACAAATCACCCATTCTTTACCGCCTATAATTTTTAATGAGCGACTTTGGCTTGATCTACTGTATTGTTCCGACGGGTATCGGTTCCATATGGCTTCATCAAAGTATTTAAGAAATTGAATAGGAATTGATTTCATACATGCATCATAATAAATGATTTCAACTAACTATTTATAGTTTTATTTTGGTGAATTATGATATTTTTAAGTAAAACTGTGAATCTCACGCATTTTACCGGATCTTCTCTTCGTCGGAAATGATCACGCAATTCTGAATATGTTTGTGTTCCTGAGTGGACACAATATCATAAATTATATTTCAAGCATTATTTTAATTTAGAGTATGTTTTAAAAGGACTAAAGGTTATTTTATTTCAAGGCTGAAACAACTTAAGATTTTTAAATGGTAGCCATATATTTTTTTTATTGAATTCTTTCCACCAAAAAAGGTGTATAACTTTTATGCGAAGTAATATAAAAATAAAAATTAAAAAACGAAAATTTTGTTCGATACCCTAGTTTGGTTTGGTATTTATTTTGTGTAATACGTAGTAATACCAAATTGAATAAGTCTATAAAAATAAGTCTATCCTTTTAAAAAGTCAAAGTTTACTACCAATAACTTTCAAAATATATCTACTTTGACGGAGAAATTTAACACAAAAATCATTAATTTTGCCTTAGGTTCTAGAAACCATTCGAAACTTTGTGAACATTGCATTTTATCGGGGGATAATTACCCTCGCGATGCCCTTGTTTTGGCAATTAAAAAAATTACTATCCCGTCAATAATGAACCAAATAGGGTAACTGGAGGGGGATGGTTGGTGTAGCTGAACACGAATCCGATGTAAAAAAAACCTCGGAATACCTAGGGACTTGGGCATCCTGATTTCAAAAGCAGAACTTCCTTTTTCAAAAGCAGAAAAAATTTAGAAAAAGATTTCATAAGTTCATGAAATTTATAATCATGAAACGTAAAGACATTTAAAAAAATTTTGAAAAATTCATCTTCTAATCATTATTTACTATGTTATATATGCAAACAATAATGCATTTTTTAATGCACTTGCTTTTGTTTTAATGCACAAACGACGGAAATTATCTCCCGATAATCTGCAATGTTCACAAAGTGTATAAATTCCTTCTAGAACTTCATTCAAAAAACGGCATCTCGATCCAACTTACTTTAGAAATTTCCGCGGTAAAATGTTAAATTTCCTCGTCTAACTTTAAACCAACATGGATCTGTGTTTTTGTTCAATCAAATAGGACTCCGTGGCGCAACGGTAGCGCGTCTGACTCCAGATCAGAAGGTTGCGTGTTCAAATCACGTCGGGGTCACAAAATTATGCTGTTGTTGAATTAACTATATTTTTTCATTTATAAATGAATCCAACCATTTATCTTGACTATTGAAAATAATTGACTAACTGACTATTTTCGAAATGATGATGACGATAAATATTTCAAGACTGTTTTTTTTATTTGATTTGCCCAAATCCTTCAAAAAAAATTATATAAATGTCCATAAATGAAAAAATAAAACATATAAAATATTATTTATAAAACTAAAACCCTCTAATTACAAAATGGTTATAGACTTTTAGAAATGAAATTCTTTAAAAATGTTCTTTTTGACACTTATTTTATTATTCCTTAATACACAATAAAACGTTGATAAACATTGAAATACAATAATTATATATAGTTGCAATATATTTAAAAATTATTTAAAAAAATTGTGGTATGACTGTCATGAAGTATCATACTTAGGCCAGAGTCATGAAAAACATTTAAGTTAAATTTGAGATCAACCATTTCATGCTCAGTCTGTGTTCTTTAGCGTTTAAAATCATCAAAATGGCAGTGAACTTACACCTACGTCTGATCAAATGGCATTGGTTATGTAAGCGAATACGGCTTGTGAAGACAGAAACATGCCACTTTATTTGGATCACTTTAAACGCATAAAAACAAAGTCTTGAAATGTTAGTTATAAGTGCGATTAAATGCGTTTTTGTTATCTATTTAGCTTATATTGCTTTTAGCAAGTGTTCAATTTTTATAATTGTTCAATTTTTATAATATTAAAATTTCTTCGATTGCTTAGTATTTAAAACAGGATCATATGCTATTTTTCAATAAATATTTTAAAATGCCTGTCCCATGTTAATATAATCAATTTAGAATAGATTTTTTAAAAATGTTTAAACATTTGATCAAATTATCTTCTTTTTTTCATTATCATGTAAGAACCTATCTTATACTGTTGATTTCTTTATCAACTGACTTTAAAGTGCAATAAATCGACGGTCGATTGTATATCGAATTTTAAAACTGTGGAATTTTAAAAGTATAGAATTATTAAATAAGCACATAAAGATGCAAAATTTTTATGATTGTTTTGTGTGTGCTGTTTTTAGATAAAGATAAGGTTGGTAAAAAGAAAAAAGAAGTTTAAATTGTGACTCGAATGTCGAATAATTTATGAAAGTCGAGTTTAGTTAAGCTACAATTTTCGTACTTTGACGATGATTTTTTGCTTGCCACCGTTTATATTAAAAGAAATTCATTTACAGCATAATACGCAGAAACAAAGGACAGGACGTTTCCATCTGTCGCAGGGGTTTACAAAAACGGAATGCAATTTGATGACTTTTTAATTTTTTAAGTTTTTTTTTTAAAACTTTCGACAGTTGCAAACATCCTACCCTTTGTGTTTGCGTATTATATTAGCCAATGGCACAGAAAAATAATCATGGAAATTTCGCTTCATTATGGGCACATAGTCAAAATGGCGAATTTGCACAATTTTTTGTATCGGTTGTTAAAAATAATTATATTTTTATGGTGGAAGCGCAAGGAAACACATCATTTTATAACAAAAAATTCAAATATTATACTCTTTTGTTAAAATTTTCATTACAATGATAGAACTTCAAGCAGCTGTAGTGTTTGCTTAGTTTTCAATTTCGATTCCTAAACATATACGTAGAATTTCGGTAAAAAATATTATTGCTCATATTTCATGATACTTCAAAATTAAATAAACATTTTCGTTTAATTGGGATTCCACCTCTTCAGATTTGATGGGGAGATTTCGGACATCATGTAGTTTCTTCCGACTTCCGATATCAACATAAAGCCTCCAAAATTCGGTAAATAAAGATATTATTTGATTATTTGTTTCATAATCATGTAAATTCGGCAGTTCCGAGGAGCTTTCATTTTAAATTAATTGAAGAGTATTTATTAAAACTTTTAATTTTAGAAATTAATTAAATTGGTTAGAAATAATTAAAAAATGAGGCATATAAAACATCAAAAATATCATATAATTTTATTTTTAGGGGATATAATTAGATTAATTTAACTATCTTTCGAGTATCTGAATTCTTAATTTATGAAACACCAATGTCACATCACGGATAAATAACGTTACATTAATTATTTTTTACATGTTATAAAAATGGACGCACGACTTCTATTCGAAGTAGTCGTCACAACACTTATGAGTAAAATTATGGAAGTATTATGACATAAATTCACGGTATGTCATCCGTGATGTGACTTTGACGGTCTGTAAAAAGGAAATTGACTGAAAAAACTAAATAAAACTAAAATTTTTTTAAGGATCTAGTTCCAATCTGTTCATAAACAAAGTGTAGTTTACGAGAATCAATTATTTTGAAATTTCCATTTATAGTGAATTTTTTAAAATCAGTTTAGGTCATATTATTAGTTATTTCAAAACATTGAAAGTCCAGGAATATGAAATTCAACTTGTGTACCAATTCTTAAATTGTAATTAAAGATTGAGTTTATGAAATATTTAAGCATACATTTATTGGCTCATTAAAGGCCACGAAACCGCTAGCGTTAGTCACGATGTTTGACTTTCTGGGAATTTGGATAATTTATATTAGAATATGACGCTTTTTTTTGGACTTTATTCGGCAAAAAATTAGAAATTTGATATGAGAAGATCTTCATTTTTTAAGTACGCCCTTTATTTAAATTATAACTGTAGTATGGAAGGTAGAGATAAGGAGCACAATCTGATAAGGCTTTTTAACTCAAAAAGTATCCACAAAATATCATTAAATAAAGGGGTTATAATAGAACACCAACGCCATCTTAATTTAATGCAGCTTGAGGGACACTTATCTTAGAGATTGTGCTCGTTATCTCTACCCTCCATAAACTGTCGATAGTAATTTTATTTCTTAGGTAGTTACAATGAAGCGTTGGTCAGTGGTAATTACAACATTGGTTGACAAAAGTACTAACTTGATTTGGACCCGACTTGACATACTTGAAGCTAGATCTAGACCAGGCATGGGCGAGTTTTTTTAAGTCGAAGTCACCATTGTTATAACTTTTGTGTGTGTCATAAACTCTATTGTGTGTCGCTTTATCTAAGTTCGCATTGCTCATAGAAGAGGAAGCAAGACGAGTATACGACACTTCTACCTATCTCAGTTTCTCTAATAGTAATGAGATAGGTAGAAAAAAAATGTTGTCTCTCTGTTTTGGCACATTTGCCCATGCCTGATTTAAATCTAGATCTTTATTCTTATTATTTATCATTAATTTCGGAAATTTCTTTTGTTATTGAAAATACTTAGTGGTGGAGTACATTTTGCACCTGAGAACAGTTGAGTTAACTAACGAGCCACAACTCGTACAGCCATACTAAAATAATTAGAAAACGCCTTTTTGTGCAGTGAAAACTTCTGTAGGTTCGTTTGACGATATGCAATATACTTATAATAAATAATATTTGGTAGGTTAAGAACTGACGAGTTTAGTACAAATCAGATTAATGTTTGTGTACATTAGTGTCCGACCGAAGCTTCGGTTACTTTCGGCAAAAGCAACTTTCGGCTTTGCTTTCTAGAGATGATTTAAATTACTTTTCTATTTTATACAGTAAAAGTTTTAAATAATTTATACATATTATTAATTGTAGCTTGTAGCCAATTTTGACCAAAATTTTTTAAACCATCGGTTTCGACTTCGGCCGAAGATTGTGGCGATAGTCGATTAATCGGTTTGCTAGAGATCGACCTTCGGTCGGACACGTACGAATGTATAGATGTAGTGTACATAAAATGAGAATTTTTGCGGACAGTATTATGCACTTTGTTCAAAAATATACCCCCTTCAGGACCCACAATAAAAGCGATTGTGACATTCTTACAAATATTGTGTAAATCATAATTTTAATTCAAAAATTATGAAATTTTAATTTTTAATATTACAGTTTGAATTCAAAATTCAAAATACATCAGTTTTAAAATTTCACTTCTGTCGACAGTCCTCATACTGCCTCAGTTTTATTATTAATTATTATAATAATATTTGGCGCGGTGTCGGTAACGGAAAAACTGCCTGACAAATTATAATTCATATTACTACAAGTAGATGAAAAATGATGAACAAAATTGTCTTAAAATGATTTAAAAATCACAAAATTCTCAGGTCTCGGGTACGTGCACTCGTAAACACAACAGTTCTCAGGTGCCAGGCGTATTTCATTCCAACCCAATTTCAAAAACAAAAGAAAAAATCCAAAATCTTGCAGTCTTGAAATCAAATTATTCGTGACGTTGCCCTTTCTAATACCAGAGTAGAACGGTTTCATTCTGATCGATATGTTTGCCATATGCATACTTGTTTTTAATGACGGTAATAGAACAGGCAATTGCACTGATAAACGCTCCATTGATAGTGACCTAAAACATAAAATTACAACTTTAAAAATACAATTCGCACAAATAAAATGAAAGGGAAACATACCTTGTAACTCCCCAAATAATTGTTTTGCCGAGTACAGCCCAAACAAAAATGGATACATTAAATTGAAGTCACTCGGTGTAAATTTTATAATTTCTTATTATGTTATAAAAAGTTGCAATAATTTGAAGTTATAATCGGATTTTAAATATATTTATACGATAAATTTTTGATTTTTATATGTACATCGCGATTTAAAAGTTTGTATTTTAACGATATACGAATCAGACTTATATATTCAGACTTCCAAGTGTTGTAGATGACTTTAAAGATTTAAAATTTATGAGAAAGTATTATGCCTCTTAAAATATTAAAAAATTATACCTAGCATATAAAATAAAAAATATTAACATCAATTTAAAAGTATTTCTAAAATATCGCTCGATCCATCGCTTAAAATTATAAACAGTTGAAAATATCACATTTATAAAACAACAAATTTTTATAAATATTTTGTTCAAGTAACATTTATTAAAGTTTGGCTAATTAAATAAAGCCAATCGTGATAATATTTAACGAACGTATTTTTTTTAATATTTAGGGAAAATCTGTTCTTATAAAAACCTTTTTTTTACTTAATATTATATCTTGGTATACATACCAGTGTGCATACGTGGTATTCTGAAGTGGGTAAAAAAGAAGTCAATAATTATGTCAGGAAAACATTCATAATTTAATAAGATTGTATCAGCATATTATTAAGTAACATTGATGCATACTAAAGTTATAAGACCCAACAACTATTCTACTTTAGAATTTTTTCCAATTTAGAATTTCGTTATATTTCTCACATTTTCCCTTTTGCTTTGTTTTGAGGATGGTATATAAATAGTTAAAATAATTTTAATTGAAACTTGGAAATCAAAGCTGGTGTAGTATTGAATGTTAGATATTATCCCAAATCTAGTATCCATAAGCTTGGGCTCAAGTAAAACAAATTTAATTCCAATTTATTATGATATAAAGTTTAGCTTTTATCTGATCGACCCTCAAAAAGATCCAAGACTTGTAAAAGAGTTGGCAAATCAAGCTGGATTTATTAGCTTTGGCTGTGACATTGGGAAAGGTCAGCTAAAAAAATTCGGGCCTCACTTCGATTCTATTGTTAAGATTGACATTTCCTACTTGAGTGATTGAGTGAAATAATTAATATGAATTATACTGTAATTAGAAAAATGACAACTATTAAAATTTTCAAAGTTAGTTTACATAAAAAGCCTTTCGATTATTATTACATGTAAACCAATCTTTTCTCGTTGCGTTATACAGTTTTTTCATCTTTTGATAAAAGTTTGAATTCTGATAGCTAACATAAAGTTTAATTTTCTACAAATTGCTTTCTATTTTTACTCATGATATTCCATCCTTTGCGGATGTTATCAAAATAAAAGAATGGAATAGTTTTATTTTTTTTTCTCAAGCAATAAATATTAAAAGGCAGAAAAGGGTATGATGTATTTTAGTTTCAGTCGATAATATATTGTTTTCTCAAATTTCAATAATTGACTATCAAAAATATTTTTGTTGGGTCTTCTAATACGACCTAATTTTTTTTTTCAATATATTTTCTAATGATATGTTTGTTATGATATTCCAAATAAAAAATGATATTAGGCGTTTCATTGATATTCGATTATTCAAAATAATATATTGTATTAAAGAAAATATAAATGCAAAAAACTTGTTTTTTGAGATTCGAAAGATAATGTGGCAGGATTCAATATACTCTATTCAATACTCATTCAAAATTTCAAAATCAGTTATGTTCGAGAAGGAAGGATACACATAATTTTATTTTCCGACACCGACTTGTGTAGCGTATCTTTGTTCATACCTTGTACGAGATTCAAAAGAACCTCCAAAATATGGTCGCATGTGAATATATGGATAATAGTATACAATGTAATATTAGAGCCCACTTCATTTCTTTTCGAATCGTAAAAAAGCAAATTTTTAATTTATCTCACTTGTGTCAATTGTTCCACGTTCCATAAGTCTTTAGTGATAGAAACCGTTATCCTTTAATGATAAACATCGCGCTCGAAACATCGTAGTCCTTTAATGTTGCATCGTAGGGTAAGTAATGAAACAATGTTTAAAACAAAAGTTTTTGAGCTCAAAAAGTCAACACGAAATCGTTACTGGTAAAATTCGGAATAGAAGGTAACTGTCAATTAGAAAGATGATTAGTAGGAGATAGAGAAAATCGTATACAAACTCAGATTAATTAATTTTTACAAAATTTAAATCCAATAGAAATTTTGATTATAAGGAAACGCTATCTATTACAGTAATTTTACAGCAGGTAATACTAAAATTAAAAAATCGTTTTAAGATATTTCGATTTGAATCCAATAACTTCTGTTTGAAACATTTTTCTATTTATAATATACCCTGAAGGATATTTTTAATTAACGAAAGACTAAAGACCTATGAGACTTTCTATAAAATTAGTTAGCAGGTTTTTACATAAAACTTCAACTTGAACCCGGCGAGTTTAGATATTGTGCACTTTGAGCACATGCCCTAAGGTTAGTTTTAAGAATCGTTGCCACTTTGCATGCCGGGAGGGGGGATTGTTTCTATACCTAGAAAACAAAATTAGTAACTACCTTGGAAAGTGTACACAATACAAAGGAAGCCGCAGTCAATAAAAATTCTAAGTTGTACACAAAATTCGAAAAAAGTTCGATTGAGGTGTTTTGGTGCAAGAGTTTTATGTTTTATTTTGTTTTCAAATATAAACACTCTTCCTGTGTATTCATCCAAATAAATATCTCAATAATAGCATTCCAGGCTATTTTATCCGTAATTCTGATTTTTAATCCTCGACACAAAAAGAAGGAAGCTATAAGATGAACGTGTGTATCTGTGTACCTGTCACGTATCTGTGTGTAGACAAGTATCTTTGCGTCTACGTATATCTGTGTATGCCTGTGACATTAGTTTTTTAAGGTGACTTGATCGAGAGTGTTCTTAGCAGACTACTTCCTCCCCGAAAGGAAACCCCTTCAAACACCCCAAATACCAATCTCCCCAAACCAATCCCCAAATCTCCTCTCAATAATGACTTTATTTCTGGTCGACTAATGAAAATTCCATTTTCTCTATGTTTGAAAAAAATCAGTTCTGTTTGAAAAGATTCTCAAGGAAAAAACCGCATTTGTCGAGAGTTTTTTAATTTTAAAAATTTTATTTTCTTTTATTTCAATTTTTATCTGCGATGAAGTTTGTGTTTTGCATACTTTCGAAGGTATTTGTAATTAAATGTTTTTCTGGGGAAAAAAAAACTTACGTCCCCCATTTAAACTTTACCATTGTTGGCCTTGTGAAACCACTTCATAAAAAAGTAGCCTTAATTGCCTGGAGTTTACTAAAGAACAGGTACAGATTAAGATTTTGTGTGACTAATAACCTGCTAACTAAAATGTATTAATTTAATTAACCTGTTTGACACATCTTAAAAATTGAAATATTTCAGTTGCTATACTATGAACATACTTGTAATATCCAAATCCGAAGACAATTAAACCAACTGTGGCCGCAGCACTTATACCAGCAACAATTGCAATCACATATAAACCAACTGCCTCTTTTTCACGATCAACACTGATTGTTGCTGGAACAATTCTAACACCATTTGCATCACTACCACGTACAAAATCACCATTGTATAATTTACGTTGATGTGTTGGTGTTGATTGCTGTTGATTTGATGTTTGTGATAATTGTTTATTTATATTATTTGTTGATGTTAATTCATTATCATTATCATTATTATTATCATTTGTATCGTCATCTTGATTTGTATCATCAATTATTGTATCATCATCATTTTCTTCATCATCAAGTTTTGAGTTTGTTAGGTCACTATTGTAATCTGTTGAATAAAAAAAATATTACATTACAAAATGTGGTGCATTTTAAAAATATTCAATTTGTTCTTAAGAAAATTCAGGGGCCGGAATTAAAAACGATTGACATTTACCCTTACAATAAAAATATTAATATTTTTATCAAAATTTCATCGCGTTATTTTATTTTTATCTGAATAATGAAGGATATATGTGGTTCACACTGATACACAGGGTATTTTTTTAAGTTAGCATATACTTAAAACTCGAAAAAAAAATTATATCGATAAAATTGCTTCAAGCAAAAAATTTTGGTTGTATAGGCCCACATCTTACGCATTGATTAAAGTTTCCTAGGTTTTCAGGCTCAACAAAAGGCTCATTCTCCTCCATAGCTGCTAATCGATAGATTAACACTTTAAATTGGAAAGTTATTTGTGATTAAAAAGGTAGCATTTTTTGTTCGAAAAATTTTTAACCCAAAATTGGTTTTTCGTATTATATAGTTTCTGCAAAATCTACGCACTCTTCGGAAGAAATTTTGTAATAAATCCAATAAATGTAGTTTGTTTTCTATAAATAGGTTTTTGTTCAAATTGAATATTAAAGCGTTCATCTGATGTTTACAAGTTTTAAATCAGAGTGATGATTTAATTGAACCTGAAAACTTAGAAAAAGTTCAATACCCGAATAACATGTGTGCCTTTGAAACTAACATTTTCCGTTTGAAGAATTTTCCCCGATAAATTTATTTTTCGAGTTTCAAGCAAATGAAAATTTAAAAAAGCACCATCTATGTGTTTCACTGTGGTTGGCTTTTCAGTTCAATTTTTCCTTATTTTAACAAATGAGATATTGTCAGGATTGTGGTGAAAATCCTGGTACCGTAGGACTAGGACTTGTAGATATTACAAAATAATCGGTTTCATTTCAATCAATATTTCGGTTTTAGTTATACCGCTGTGAAGCACAAAGGCCTTATCTTACTTCAACAAATGTGTTACCGATAGAAACCTGGAAACGTAGAAACTGATAGAATAAAAAACGGTTATTACAGACATGGACTACACAATTCCTTCCACGTGGAACGTTCCATATTTTTCACTATGTTCTTCTACTGATTAAAACTAGTCTTTACTGATGTAAACTGTTGACGTGGTGTTAGAATTTTGTGTATTTGCATAACGAATTAATTTTAGTTTACTATAAAAAATTATTTTTCTCTCTCTATGCAACCGCAAACTAAAAGGAAATAACCTTTATCTTTTGTGTAAATTATACAGAAAGACTAAGTGGATTATTTTTCACCGTAAAACGGGAAAGTTTTTACGCTTGGATTATATTGTTACTATTTATATTAAACTTAAAAGGCCAATAGTTTTAGAGGTTTTTTTAATTTTGAATTCAATTTTGCAATACATTTTTTCAAAGTGAACTCAATAATAAAGTTTTTCTTCTAAAAATAACTCTATATCTTCCTTTGTTGAACCATTTAGTTTTCATTTAATTGAAATAGTTATTTATCTTTTATAAATAGACATTTTACGAATAAATTAACATAATAATTAATTTATCTAATTAAATTGTACTGAATTTAATTTTGTTTTAAAAATAAATGACATAGATATTCAAGTGTAAATCGAGAGAAAAGCATTCAAGGCATTTCCCCATCTAAAGGATAAAGAAGCCAATCGACTTTCCTCAATTAATTAACTAATTACCACGCAAAACAGTTGGGTAGTAAATAGTCAGAATGGAATAACGAGTAGGTATCCATCCAGTAAAAAAAAGTACAGCAATTAAGTAAGCAAAACACGCAATAAAAAATTAATAATCATTTAGTTTAACTCATGAAGATTTCATTTTGGAAATACTCTTGGAAGAATAGCAATCAAATGCATATAGATAAGGTATTATTCATAAATAACTAATAACAATTGCAAAAAATGTTGTAAACCGACTCGGCTTACTGAAGGAGAAAACATGAAATTTTTTTAAATATCCATTTCGGAATTAGCCATTGGTTCATTTACAAAATTTTCTAAAATATTTTTTTCACCGCACCTTAAAATAAAAAGTATTTAAGAAAATTACACAAATTGGATTTTTAAGTAAATTGTGAATTGTATTTTAACTACTTAAGTTATAAATTAGTCGGGTTTAACAACATGCTACCATTTTTATTTACCTGCTAAAAGAGTATCTGAAGAGAGAATAACACAGCCACCAAGGCCGATCGCTAAATTGGACGTCTTTTATGTGATGTATATCCCTGAATCGACGTCATATTACGGGGAGGGATTTTTTTAAACTGAGTTAAATTAAGTTAAATTTCTTTAAATTTTTTGTATGTGTTATAAAATACAATTTACTTAATGTAGTTTAAAAAAAATACTAATTCAATTGAAAATATCTACAATTTATGTAATTTTCTTAAAATGGTTTTTATGTATTTTAAGATGGTAACATTTACAGTGCTTTCAAAAGTGCACATAAGCACAACTTTAAAATTGATAAAACTTCAATCGGCTCATTAAAGCATCGTGTTTTGGGGAATTCGCACTTCTGGCATGTGGACCTTAATATTATTAAATGTTAGAAACTTTATTTACCTGGTATGATTGGTGTCTTTAAATTTAAATAATATCTTGGATCAGATGGGTCAACCGCAAATGGTCGTGATGATTTTGAATTTGTTGCTGGTGGATGATCAGGAAATCGATAGTAAAATGCTGGTCTGTTGTCATGCTGTTGATTATTATTGTGATTTTGATGGTACAATCTAGCTCTTTCTTTCATATAATCTGGTAGTCGACGATATGCATAATCTAATTTTGGATAGCCCGTATCTACGTCTGAAAAATTATATTATAAATTAAAATATTAACATACCTAATATAGTAATTTATAAGTACACGGAGGAGCTACTGCTAACGTGTCCAAATTATAGAATCTTTAAAAAATATTTTTGCTAAAAGTATCCTGAAGCAGTATTCTTAGAATTTTGGACACCTAATTATTAAAATTAAAATTAATTTCCAAAAATCGGTTTAGTTCTGAAAATTAAATTTAGTTAATTGAATTAGTTGATACTTTATTTAAAAATAAAACTTATCGGGTGTAATTAAAACTTATTGGGTGTAGTAACAGGATAATACTGCAGTTTCCATTCGAACAAGGAACTCGAATTTGAAACTTGAAACTTAGTTGAAATGTAAATTGTTTAAAACATCAAATGAAAGGTTGGCGATAAAATATCCACAATCAACATCACATGAACTGGCAAAGAAAACATGTTGAGATATGCTCGTTTGCGTATCGAAGTTCATGGCCAACACTATCAAGAAATCCTGTGAACTAATGAATGTTGAATGATCTTATTAATAGCATTCCGTATTTACTACTTTAAAATAAAAACTATGGCCTCATTTAGTTTAGCTATTCTATAAAAAAAATTTTAATTTAAGGTCTCCTTTACGGCTACTGACAGGAGTAAAAATCTAATCTAGTAAACAAGAATATAACTTTGAAAACGAACGTGCAAAGTAGAAAAAAACTACGAAACAGGAATACAATCATTATCAGTATTTAACAATCAATTTGATATCTACTAATGATCTACAACGTGTCCAAGAAGTAATCAGATACAGAAAAATGTTTCAAGCAATAATTATTTGTATCGAATCGGACATTTCATTGTCACCTTAGATTGATTTCAAAATAGATTCGGCAAATGTAAATTGAATGTTAAAAAAAAAATCAAAAAACTCAAGTTGGCGTTAAAAATGCACTCCAAAAACACTTTCTCAGACCAAACAAAGTATCAAAATACAAAATTATTTTCGTGCATATAAAGGTTTGTTTACGTTCAATATCTGCGCAAATCAATTTGAATTTAAAAAATATATTTCAAATAAAAAATGAAAACCTTTTATGAAGAAAAACTCTCATTTAGAGTTGTCTTATCTCATTCCATTAACAAAAGCGAGCTGACCTTTACCTGTGAAGGATAAGGTTCAATCCAAAGTGCCTATAAGTCCCCTTCGGTACAAACTATTTTTGCTTGAAACATTTCTCTTTATTTAACTTACGTTAATTAGTTAAGGATTTCTAAGACATATTGTATACAGAAATAGGTGCTAATTAAGTTTAATTATGGATACAATATAATTCCGATTTGCTATGATGGTCAACACTATTTGTAACCTTGTTTTGAATTCTATACACGTGTCAATTAAATTTATTGAAATTTATTAGAGTTACGTGTGTGCCTTGCAATAGAATACGTAATTATGTAGCTCATTTTCTAATATAAGACACACATTTTTTTTCGTGTGTGGTCATATTGTTCAGAATAGTCGACGACTTTAGTAAAACGTGGAATCCTCCACAGATTCAATATTTGTCAAAATTTTTCCGACTGTGACACAATAGTAACTAGCATTAAAGATGTACGAGCACCAGGGCAATTTTGGAGGGTTGATTTTTTTTGTATGAAGTTGGACTAAGTCTAAATAAATTCTGGGAATTTTAGGGGGGGGGGGTTGCCCGATTATTTAAATAAATAAATAGATTTCTACAAAATAGGCGGTGGAAATTAAAACAAAAACTTTTTTTAATGTTAAAATATTAATAAATTATTGAAAACAAAAAATTCCGTTGTGCCTGACTAACTAAGAATGTATGAGCACGGTAGTGGGACACAAAAAGATATATATATACTAGCGACCCGCCCCGGCTTTGCACGGGTGCAATGCTGATACTAAATACACTACAGAAAAACTGTGAACGTTGTATATAAAAACATAGCGGCCCGCTCTGGCTTCGCACGGGTATAAAATATATAGCCTATGTGATTAAAATCGACCCAGTAGTTTTGATTTATTCATTACTGCCCGTGGCCCGCACGCGTTAAATTTGGAGTAAAACAATCCCTCTTTCCCTATACCATGAAGATTTCCTGCTATCTTTGGAATATCTAAATTCATACACTACATTTTTACTTATTCACTTTTTACATTTTTAACTATTAACCTCAAAAATAGCAGTACTTCTCCACTATTTAATGGATGTTATTATACATATAAACCTTCCTCTTGAATCACTCTATCTATTAAAAAAAACCGCATCAAAATCCGTTGCGTAGTTTCAAAGATTTAAGCATACAAAGGGACATAGGGACAGAGAAAGCGACTTTGTTTTATACTATGTAGTGATTTTCAATTTTGATGGTTAATTATTTTATAGCTTGACAATAAGGGGTCAAAAGTAAGAATAAAATTTTTCGATATCTGAAGTAATTTTCAAAATATCGAAAATTGGAATTTTTTTAAATTATTTAGCTTTTGATATTTCGAAAAAACAAGGCAGATATCGAAGATTTTTATTTTTATTTTTCGTCTTCGGAGGTATTAATTCGGCGTAAGATTGCATTATAGTATTATGAACAGAGTCAATTAGATTGATATTGGTGTTCGGAATAACTCATGCTGGATCGAAATCACTTCTTTATCTATAATTGCCCAGTACTTCCCGATCAACAAATACTCGGTTAGTATACCCGGTTCTGTACAAACACTTTCAAAAATTGTATGCTGACTTTATATGTACAATAGGTATATTGATTTTATTAAATAATAACAAAAAATTATTTTAAATAGGTATATGAAGGTACCTTTTGGGTTATTGACCCACGTGGTAATCAAATGCTCGTATTACTACAATTAGGTAGACTATTATAGTCATATTACGAATACTTAATTTGTTATCACCTGCCATTTGCATAATAAGTGTTATTATCTATCATAGAATATAATTTAGGGGATACAAATCTTCACAATATCGTTCACTACACAATTTTTCGTTTTTAAATCCGTCATAGACGTACAAATTCTCGGCGTGAAAGGTGCCAGATCGTTCAAAAAGTGGTAGATAAAAATATTTTTACAGCAGTAGTTCCAGTAAAAGAGTTATACAATTTGTACTTGTTCAAAAATCACACAAAAAACTATCGAATTGGTTAATCGATACATAGTGTAAATTATAGTTTAAAAAAAATAAAAAAACACGAACTAAAATTACTAATATTACTAATTACTATTAATATTACTAGGTTTCGACTTGACGACCTTCTGTAATATTATTAAAGTAATAAAGATAAGATTTTCGATCTTGGTGACCTTAGTCAGGACACTAGGATAAAATTATGAAATTATTGTGATGCCATCAGACCTTTGCATGTGTGCAAATTTTCAAATTAACGTTTATTGAATGAATATCTAAGACTTTGAGAGTCTTGAACTGCATTGAAATTGATCCGAGAAATTACTCTTCGTAAAGGATTTTGTAAGAAATTATCTTCTATATACCAATTGTTATCAGAATTAGAGATAAACATTTTCCTGTGTTTTTGCAACTTTCTTAGTTTTAATTTTTTTTTAATTGGGAAAATTATAAACTAGATTTTTTGTTTCGTAATTTGATAGAGCTCAATTATTTTGGTCTAAAAAATAGGATTATTTTACCGATTAGTCGAGTACTTTCTATGGAATCGTCCCAAAACTTAAATGAAGCAGAGAGACAGAGACATTTAGTCAAGTATTATCGCTAATACTAGATTAAACATCGAATTATTTACTTCATTGGAATAAGAAAATTCCATATGATCACGCAACTCTTATATAATGAATCTTTACTATAATTTTATTTTGAAAAAGAGTGTAAAAAGAAATTTTATTGGTCGATATAAATAGCATTGTTATAATAATTATATTTTTAATTATGTAGGTACTTCAATAAATTTTTTAATCAAAAAATAAAACCAACTTCAAAAAAGGTAAAAATGATTTTAAAACAAATAATCCTATCAATAATTTCGTTGTAAGTAATTACATTTTGAAGTTAACACCAATGAATGATTTTTTGTTTGTTGTTAACTCTATTTTTTGTAAAAAACCAAAGTCAGTTTAAATTAAAATTTTTCTTTTTATTAAAATATCTCTCTTTTAGTGGTATAATTTTTGTTGAAATTTATATGAAGCATCGACTATAAAGCATACACTATCTATTTTAAAATCATCAATTATCATTACAATCGGCTCATAATTAT
Source organism: Chrysoperla carnea (assembly GCF_905475395.1). NCBI lineage: Eukaryota > Metazoa > Arthropoda > Insecta > Neuroptera > Chrysopidae > Chrysoperla > Chrysoperla carnea. Next base: position 57,260,411 of record NC_058339.1, read on the forward strand.
AACAAAGATATCGCGTAACATACATTCAAAAAAATACTGCCGAATTAATAACCTCTTTGTTTTTCGTCGGTTTAAAATAAACATAGCGTGCTGATTTATAAGAACTGATTAATAACAACTTTCTTTCTTTCATGTATAATTTATTTTTTTTAATTACACACCAAAATCTTTAATATAATATTATGGATAACAAAATTTTCTTACTCTCCCATTAGTCTCAGTTGTGCTAATATGGTCTTTATTTGAAGAGGAAAAGGGCCATTTTAATCTATAATGGCAAACAGCTCGTTTTGTTAATAAAAAAATAACATAAACAAAAATTATAGAGTTTGGTGGGGGATATCATGTTCTGACATCTGATTGGACTTAGTTCTTCGGGTTGCTTTAGTAGCCAATTTAGATTGTAAGCGATTCTAAAACTTTAAATTAGAAAGATGGTCCTCATAAAAAACTAACATTTTTGTTTAAAACATGATTTCGAAAACGTTAGCTTTCGGAGGAAATGCAACTTAAAAATATTTAATTTTTTGCATTTTATCGAAAGATAATATGCTTAAAATTGATTAATAATTGTTGGCCAAAGTCATGGACACAAGCGAATCTTAAATACTTTTGACTAAAGTATTTTTCGGTAGTTAGCGTGTTTTCCTTCGATTAATTTCCTTGCAACAATGGTATTTTTTAAGGCACATTTCCTCCGAAAGCTGGAAAAACTATTTTCGAAGAAATGGTTTAGATCAAAAATGTTTTTTTTTTTAAGAGGATCAATGTTCTAATTTAAAGGGTTATTCTATCTTTTACCGTTTAGAATCTAAATTGGCTATTAAAGAAACCCAAACAACTAAGTCCAATCTAATGGTAGAACATGATATGTCGCCTATTAACCTCTGCAACTTTTTTCTCTTGATGTTTCTGCAAGTTAATTTTTGATTGGTTAACTACAAAACGAGCTATTAGTCATTACCTATAGATTAAAATGACCCACCCTGTATATCAATTGTTATAAAATATGAATTATTTTAATGGATAAAGTTTTCATTGTCATCGACAAAAATAATTTTACGCCCACGTGTTGTTATTTATATCTAGAAAATTATGAAAAATATCGTCATCGGTCAATTAAGTTATATATCAAAAATATAATTATCCAATCGACCGTTGACTTCAACGAAATATATAAATAGAATTCCTTTATTTTACCAAAATCGTCTAGTAGTTTCGAAGAAAGTAGGCTGTTACTTACGGACAGACAGACATGAGTGTGATCCTATAAAGATTCCGTTTCTTTCTTCGAATGAATGCTATCCTAAAATTATTCATGCACATTTATGTGAATAATGTAAAAAATTTTAAAATAAAATGATAAATTGAGAAATGTCAGCAAATTATTAAAGCAATCACACATATAAAAGTAACGAAAGGTTTTTTCATTTAAAATGATAGACCTTAAAACTCAAAATAAACAGTTTATGAATGAGATATCATATAATACATAAATTAAAGGTTTGAAACCTCTGACCCAGAATCTGATCTGATCGATTTGCCTGATGAATGAACAGATGAATCAATTTAGTTTAATTAATTAATTTATTTATTTTTATTTTTTGGAAGGTAATTAAATCGAGAATATTCTTAGCTATGTTTTAAGAAAATCTGCTCAGTCGATTGGTGAACATCACTTCTTTTCTAAGTGTAATAACTATTAAAACAAAAAAAATACTGTTCTTCCGATTAGGAGCTACGATGCTACAGACAGACACGTAGATACACATATATTATAAAGATATGTTAAACTTACAACACCCCTCGTTGTTAGTCGGGAGCTAAAAAGTTTTTTTTTTTACTTGAAATAACATTTTATGGTAATTCATGTGATGCATAATATCATCTAAAAGTACCCAGCAGTTTTTCCCGGAGGCAGAAAATTCAATTTTTCAATTATTCTATCGTATAGATTTGGTTAGATTTCATCGAACTGTTTTTGCTTATTTTTATGGACAATCGGATAAATCTCACATTCAAATGACGTTCCCACGATGTAAAATTATTTATTTGGTTGATTAAAAGTTTGTTACTAAACAATAAATAAAGAATCGATTCGTATTCATATCTAATGGCAATAATGTGGTAGGTAACCCAAACTAAACACTCCTTTTGATAAAAAAAAGCTCAATAATTTGCGTATTGTTGTATGAAGATTTTCCCAATATTAATTATAATTTGATATATCAAAGAAAAAGTAATTATGAAATCTTTTTTACTTAATGTTTGATTAGATTTAAAACTTCTATCATTTTAAATGAAAAACCCTTTAAAAATATATCTTTATCAGTATATAAAAATCATATAGACTTATTGATCGAAATAAAAATGGAATAGTCTAAATTTTACATAACATTGAAATATTTTAAGAATTAGTTAAATTACCTTCATCATTAATCCATTGAACTTTGCGAAAATCTGAAACGATAAAAGTAGAAGAAACCATTAATATTCCTTTGATAAAATCTTTTTCATGTACACCTATACACAATACATAATGTAATAAATTATTATAATGTGAACGACACCAGTTGTCAATTTAATTATTCTAGAAATGGTCTTTATTTTAATTATTTATGGTATCCTATTACGTAAATCTTTTGATTAAGAGCACAGGTAGACAGATCCATTTATTCAAAAATTATATCTTCGAAAAAAAATCCGTAGACGAACGGAAGAAAAAAAATTGCTTGATTTGGAAAAATTCTTTTTTTCGATTTTGTTGTCGTCTATTTCGATAAAAGTCATTTATAGATTTCAACCCAAAAAATAACGATGGTTCGAGTAATTCCGATTTGACGATTTTTTAAGTAATTTAATAGGGACTAAAATTAATCAAAATGTTCAAATTGTCCCCACAAAAAAGGGCATGAATCCGATCTTGTATATTGTGTTTCGTTATCCATGTGAACTTATCACTTAAACTGTGATTTAAAAATGATATCAGTGAAAAAAACTCGTGAAAAACAAAAGAAAAAAGTGCTATTTTGGGTATACTAAGTTTTACCAGATTCTGGTATAAAAATTAGTTATTTCAACCCAACTAATAACTATGCATTGACCAATTTCGACTTGACAAATATTTAAGTAATTCCATATCGAATAAAATTAATCAAAATATGTGAACGAAATGTTCAAATTGTTCCCCCAAAAATAAGTTTATGAATCCGTTCTTGTACATTCTGTTCCGTTATACTTGTCAACTTTTCACTTAAACTGTGATTTTAATAGAAAACAGTCTAGCCATTTTATAAAACAAAAGATTTTATCATTTTAATATTGATTCTTAAATAACGTTCACGAAGTATATTTCACTATATCATATCACTTAATCGCTATATCAACAAATTCTCATGTACAGCAACTTCAAATAATACGTAGTCAAATAGATTTACGCTATTTTACAGAATGTAATAAACAAAAACTGATATTTAAATTTTGACAATTATTTAAACATATTTTACTCAAAACAGTTAGTTTTAACGCTAAAAAGGCTAAAAAAAGATTGACTAAGAAATAAATGTTTAAAAAAAAAATGCTTTTTTCTAGATAAAGAAGCTTATTACAAAAATAACAAAGTTTCATATAAAATTTCAGCCCCTATTTTACACCCTTGACGAATGAATTTTTTGAAAATACTTAGTCTTATAGTAAACTTTTGTTTTGAACTATAAGCTCATATATCATTTTTTTACATTTCGTACTTCAAAATTTCTGAACAAGTTTCGTACAAACTTTCAACCCTCATTTTAACCCCTTATGAATGAATTTCCAAAAATCGCTTCGTAGTGTACACTTACGTCATTTTCTTCGAATTGCACACTTTGTGTACAAAATTGCATGCTTCTATACCCAGCGGTTTCAGCTGTGTGTTGATCGATCAGCCTGTCAGTTTCTTCTTTTATACATATAGATAGATGTATGTTAAATTGAAAAAATTCATCAATTATTGGGTAGATTTTGACGTACCTACGCTAATTGAGATTTAATATGCAAAGATTTAGAAAAACTCGAATCACAGAGAAATTCGAATAAATTTCATTAGATTTGGAAACTGACTAGAGGTGGCAGAAATGTTCGTTACTCTCTGTAAATTATAGTACTTAATAAAAATGATAAATTGAGTCTGCTTCCATGTTGTTTTCAAGGTTTTTTTTATTATAGTTAAAAAAGTGCTTTACATATTATAAAATTTCTAAATTTATGGGAAAAAATAAATACATCACCTTACTTCTATCATTGCTGAAAAAAACTATATATAAATAGATTACCAGTATATTTTCGAATTGATTTCTCAACCTAAACCGATGTTTTTAAGTATATAACGCGGAATTCGCTATTGGCAAGAATAAGTACAGATGAATTTTTACAATCGCTTTTCGTCTTTTATAAAAGGTAATAAAAATATAAGTTGTAAAAATTATCGCTTTCTTTTAACCGCATTTTCAAAATCACACTCCCCCTTTGCCCTATCCTGTTCATCATTTCTCACAAACACCCTATTAGCTCGGTTGGTTAAAGCTTAACCAATTCCGTCCGCGGTATGCTTAGGGGAGCGGGTTCGATTCCCACCGTCGCAACAAAATTAATCTAATTAATAGTTGTGATGGGCTGGTGTAGTGCATGGTATATGCATGAAGGAGGTGCACTCAGCCTCTGAAATAGAGGAGCTGATAAATGAAATTATCAGCGGAAAGGTGGTAAAACACATATATGGTATCACAAGGGGCTCTATAGCCTAAGTGTGTCCTTCGTGGACAGACGATATAACCTAACCTAACCTTGCCCCATCCGGTTCATCATTCCTTTGAAAATTATTATGTTTGAACAAGTAAATATTGCTTTATTTTATATAGAGTCAAAGTCTTTCGATTAGTATTCTTTTTTTTACGATACTATGAACCATAAGGACAAATTACTGGTCTAGTTATCTTAATTAAAGGGAATTGAAATAAATACACACATGCCAAGAGTCGAACCGTGGGTCTCTTGGCTTCTTTCTTGGCTGCTCTTGTATATTCTTCAACTCAACGATTTATATTTTTTTATTTATTACCATTTTTTAAATCTTCTTTAATTAATAAATATTACTTTCACACCTTTTATTTCAATATTTAGAAAATAAATAAGGTAATAAAAAATTTGATTGACAAGCATTAATGGAACATGGAAGTACATAAAATTTAAAGGATAACCAAATAAAAGAACGCATCGTATAACTAGAGATAAAAAGAAAATAATAAAAATAATATATATAAACAACAAATATATAAGTAATACACGTTCTTTCAATTTTCTTTATTGCACGCAAAGAAAATATGATGCATTGACCTTGGTAATTTTAACATTGTAATTCTGACCTGAATAACATTCATCACCTTGATTGTATGAAAGAAAATTTCAATGACAATCGATAATCATAACTGTATTATCATCATTTCCTTACAATTTTCTTTATCTATGCCGAAGTTGTTGTTATAAACTTGAATATAAATAACTGTGCTATAATAATTTGCTAATTATGGACCTTGTACTTAATGGAATTGTAAGAATTTTAATCGTTTTTATTAAACTTTATAAATAATTCAGAGATATAAATAAAAAAAAGCGTACCTGGCAAAAGAAAATTGAAGGGAGGCTGAATACTATATAGGGTGTTTCAAAATTGCAAGACACAAGATTCTTCCTAAAATGATTAATTGGGTTTTCCAGCTAAGATATGCTTTATTTGGCATTTATAATAAGAATGCATATCGTCGATAAACAATATATTGTTCACAATAACGCCATTAGACTTCAATAGTTTTTAGACATTTACGTGGTAACACCCCACTTTCTAAATAATTATTGAAAACATTTAAAAATTAAAAAAGAGGCGTTTTTTCAATTTTTTACCTTATGTATTTTGCATTTTAAAAAAACAATTCAAATTTACTTCTAAAAAAGTATTGCGTTCAGAATGACATCAAACCGTGACATACGTTTTGTATATGCAAGCTACAATAATTTGCAAGTTTGCATGTTCTTGTATTTGTAAGGTTACAAATAATTAGCCTTTCATATGGCTTGCCGTATTGCCCTCAAAGTACATCTGATTGGTGTTTGTTGCCACGTGGCCGGATGTATAATTTTAAAGATTTTATTTTTTTTTAACTAATGATAATCCTTATATTTTATAAAAAATAATTTTGTGTTTTGTTATCTACATATCATGAATAATCATTAGAAACTTTTATCCAACCGATTTATTCTTAGCGGACAGAAGCCTATAATGACATATGTTTAAGTCGCATTTCCTCCGAAAGCAAACGATTTTCGGAAACGGAAAAATGTTTTAGATTAAAAATGTTGGTTTTTTTATAACGATCAACTATCTAATTTAAAGTAGTATTCTATGTTTTACCTTTTAGGATCTAAATAGACAATTAAAGCAACTCGGAGAACTAGGTAAAATCTGATAATAGAACATGATGCCTCCCATCAATCTCTGCAACTTTTGTCTAAGGTATTTTTTATTCGTTAACTTCAAGAGAATTGTCGAGTGCCATGATGATACTTCGTTTCTTAGAGTATATTGTACACTACTTTACCCATAAAATGAGCCCTAGTTGAAGTCCAAAAAACGCAAAGATAACGGAGTAACATGCCGCTAAAAATATTGTGAATTTCAAAAGATATAAAAGGCGTTGCGTTTTCTTTGTTTAAATTCGCGTTTAAAATGTGTTAGAAAATTCTCGTGTTTGTCGAGCAATGGGTGGGCACGGCCCATCTTTGCCCTTCTCAATGATAATTGGTGCAAATAGATATAAAATAAATGTTCTGATTCCATAATATTATGAAATGTGTAAGCGACAAGTTTAATGTGCATGTTGTTTATTATATAGCCTTGTGTATTCATTATTGATAATAAATTATTAATTAGAACGGAAATAAGTATAATTTGAAGAAAACAAAGAGCTTTCTTAGGCTATTTTTAGAACAACAAAACATATTTATGTATACGCTTACTCTGTCCGTGACTTCACTGCGTAACTAACAAAATCATACAGTTAGAATTTCCCCTTATAATGTTGATGTTAAAAATTATAAAAAGATCGAATCATAAGACATTTTATATTGAAATTTTTTCCGATTTGTTTCATCAATTCACTTTTTTTATATCCTGTATATATGAAAGATTTATCAACGTAAGGTTTCCAGTTGTTTGTATGTCAATCTGTCCGCCCGTGGATACGATAATTCAAAAACGAAAAGAGATATCAGCTGATATTTTTAAAACGTGCTCAGCACGCAAAAAATGAGCTTAAGTTGGTAAATGAACAACATAGGTCAAAGTCCTGGGTCCATAGGATCTATCTTGTATACCTTTGAAATATTTCCTCGTAAACATAATTTTTAAGTTGGCAGGTAACTTTCACCAGTGGTAAAAAATACTTTCAAAAATTAAAAAAGCAATGTTTTTTTAAACATTTCTTATTTTTAAAAATAATGCAAGCATTGGCATTCAACACTTTCTGCTGGATATTTCATCAATTAACTCAGTCAATTGCTTGTTTTCACTTGTTTTATCATAAAATATGTCGAAAGCGGTCAAGTATTCAACGATTTTTATGTATTGACTTTTAGCACAAGGAAACCTAGAATCATTTGTATTTTTCGCAATATTTTAAAAGTTATTCCAGATTTTACAAAAGTCAGTTTCTTCAATTTTCCTGTTCCTACATTGAGCATACAAATAATTTTCTTCTCTAGAATACCGAAAGGTATTTAAACAAAAGAGAATTTCTATTAGTACTATTAAACAATGATAAAAAAAGATAACATATCATTCAATAGTTGATATCTAAGATATAAATGGTCCTACAAAAGAAACAAAACATACCAGACTCAGGCTAAAGGCTAATTAACCCCAATATTGGTAATCCAGGATATTTTTTCAAATTCTAAATCCAAAAATGTAGAAAAAAGGCATATAAAACTGTTTACCTCTGATTTTCGATATGTTTCGCATGTAAATTTTTATTGTATAAATTCGATTTTACAAAAACTTATTAGATTTTATGCTTAATTGTTATCCATTGAATTTTTGGACTACAGAAATTTTTGACTTGTTGCAAATTATGTTAAAAAATTATAAAAATATATGTTGACTTTATACTATAATTCAGAAAAAAATGACATGAAATTTATTATAATTTCATTGCGAATTTTATAATTATTTTTCAATAGATTTTATTATATTTTTCAATAGATTTTATTACATTTTTTAAAATAATTTATTATTTTTTGAAGGCAACTACTTTTTTATTAATTCACGCACGATTATCAACTAATAGTAGGTACACTCACAAAAATGTCTATGGCAATTTTAATAACTGCTTTGAAAGGTGTAACTATCGCAAAAGCGGACAATGACGAACATGATGTAGGGACGGCACATAGCAAGGAGTGGCAAATATTTTACTAGAAGCTAATTTATTTGAAATTTTTAATACTATAAAATGTCGCATGTAGGTTTACAGCGACTAAAATAAGAGAAAACTATACAAATAAAAGAAAAGTAGAAAAATTTTTGGTAAAAAAGCACCCGGGCGGTTCCCTAGATTGATTAACGATGGTTAAAAAATGTGGCAGTCAACTGCGTAAGGAAAAAAGTAAGTCCACCACTGAACTAACGTACAAAGGCTTAGCAAAAATACAATCGTAGTTTGTGAAATTGATATTTAACTTCATTTGTTATTCCACAAAAAGTTTGGTGTTTTCACAAGCAGTTATATAAAAATAGGTATACTCAATGTCACAAAAAATGCTCGTTTTAAAACATTCTAAGTGTTACTATTATAACATAACATATGATGCGTACGCTTAGAATGTTTTAACTGTGGCACTTTTTCTGACAGTGAGTGTACATATTACAAATTCGTGCAACAACCAGTTTTAAAATCAGCAAAAAAATTGTATAAATCAAATGATACGCTTGTTCTCTATTATTGCTACTTTTTTTTTCAAATATATGGTAAATTAGCATTTTTTTAACAGTGTACCATGAACTATGTATGCATCATAGTAATCGCTTATCAGTTTAATATAGAACAATAAACAACAGCATTTCCTGTATTATTAAGCGTTATCTACAAACAATGTACAGTGCAAATATCAAAATTTTATATCATTCTGGAAAAAAAAAAGTTTTAATAAAAATACTTTTTTAGGGACAAGGTTTCATTGTACTAAAAAGTAGAAAATAATTTTTCTTATGGGTCATTGACTTTGTGAATGATAAAGCACTTCAAGCTTTTACAAATAGTGGGCCATAGGAAAAATTATTTTTTACTTTTTACTAATGTAAAAGCTTGTCCTTAAAAAAGAATATTTTATTTAAAGTTTTAATTAAAAACTAAAAAAACACCGTATATCAAATATGGTGGAAGCGATGCGAAAGTCAGATTATATTTACCATAAATTGTTTGGCCACGAAAATTAAACATATGTGCCAAATTTCAGCTCGATATTTTTAGTGGAAGATTATGAAATATTGATTGCAAAATTTCAGGTCATAAATGAAAGCTTTTAAAATAGGCTGCTATTTTTATGCACGTTTGAAAAATGCCATAAATTTTAAGTAAAATTTAATTTTATTTGAATTTTACATATATAATTTAATCAATGTACTTATTCTAAAGACAATAAGGACTATTTGTACGATTTTTTGCTATTTGGGTGCCATTTTTGTGACAAATTCGATGAGTGCTTCAAAGAAATTAGACAAAAACTAAGAGGAAATGATCAAGTTGAAGTAGTTAAATACTTACTCAACAATTGCACTGTTTGCACGGCACAAAATACATTCATGTTGTCTAAAATGTTCTAATAAAGAATTAGGTATTTAATTTGAGAAATTACCAAAAATCCTATGTACCGAGTTGATTATAATTATTATTAAATAATTAAAGTCGATCAAAGCCGTTTAGTCTCAAAGAACTCGATGATAAACGAATACCACGTGCTATACTTCTTTGTAGGAAAATTATTGTCATATAATGGGGAACAGGGCTCCAGCAACGATTAACTAAAGAGATTAATATTCATAAACCATCGTAAATAGCAATATCTTTCAAAAAACTAAAGAAAGGTACTACAGTTTGTCCTATATTTTTTGGTCAACATGTTTTTAATGACCACTTCGACCAAATCTACTTCGGAAATTTTACATTAAAGATATATAAAATCTTTTCTATGAATTTTTATAAAAATTGTACAATTTTCCTTATTGAACAAAGAAGAAATTATAATCGCTATCAAAGAGGAAATTACCAACCAAAATTTACTATTGGTTTCTTTTATTATCTTTTCGGAGGATAATCGGATTTTATCAAAATTCAATTGTTAAAAAATAAAGTAATTTTTAGTTTAGATAAAAATGGTATTGGACCTGATGATTCTTATTTCTTTTTTACCTTATGAGAGATCAATAAGATTCATATTTACCATCACGCATATATAATTTTGGTTACGCTTACAACCAATTACCCTCAGAAAGTGGATTTCAAGACATCAATAAAGTTGTTTTCATTTCTTCTTCACGTTTCAACATTCCTATGTAATAAACAATCTCTCATTGACCTTGCATCAAAGATATAAGAGTCACAAGCTCGTTACAGTATAAATAATTTTTGGTTGACCTGCCGAAATAAAATACTAATTTCACCACATTACTTACAGCCGGTGAGTAGATTTCAGTTTGAAAAGTACTAGCATGTCAAAAATTTTTATGTGGCTCGTCTAGAGGATGTTACTATAGATTTAAGGTGCTACAACTCCTTAATTCTGTTTGATTTTCATTTTAACGAAATCTTTAAGTATTAAAGTCAAAGTTATTCAGCAAGATTTTTGGGCTGTTGACGAGATATTGTAACCCAAGTTTAATTAAACTATTTTTTCTTGTAAATTTTAACCGATACAGACTTAAAAACTAAAAAGACCTGGAGTCGCTCAAACATTTTTGGGTCACTATCATGACCAGTGCGCGATTTTTTCTACATGTATCCTTATAACTGTATAACTTTTCTACATGTATCCTTATTTTTTTTAAAATTATGTTTATTGTATGTATTTGAAGTTTTTCGAAAGAAAAAAATTGCAAAGATAAAAATTGTATTCAGATAGAAATTTTCATTTCAATTTTATTTTCCCCATTAATATTTAAATAAGTGTCATACTTATGATACAAGATAGTGTGAAGATGTAATACAATAGATGAATAGACGAAGAATAAAGAAGTTAAGCATAGAAAATAATAAGAGTATAATGAAATGGGAGACGATCACAACGTGATCGATGAAGACATATTCTCCTCAATTGTATGATCATCTTACATACCTAGTCAAGTAAGATGGCCACTCAAAATATTTTGTAACGTACATAGTCATCATAAATAATAATGATGTTTTATCTCGGTTTGTTAGACACATCGTAAAAATAGAGCTCCTTATTCATAATCTGATTGATCCGACATATCGGTCAGAGATGACTTATTGGCGGATGAATCTGATTATTATTGGTAGCATCGGATAATTTGAGGTCGGATAAGAGTCATAAACCCGCTAAAGAACCTAAACAATCACGTGCAAGATATTACTGGGTTTGTTTAATGAATGAGTAATGCTAGATTGATACGCTTGAATGAATTTGGATTTGCCGACTGAATACAGGAAAACAACTTTTTTAACAATATGAGGATAAAGGCAAGTTTTTTCAATGATCTCGTAGTTTTAGGTATAGGAGCTTTGGGCATTAGCCCGCACAGATTATTAACTAGTTGTATTTTAAGCGGTACAGACTTTGGAATAGGGTGAATTTCGAAGACTCAAAAATTATATTGTGCAAAAAATGTGAGTCATTGCTGAGCACTCGTATTGATATTAAATTTTAATGATTTTCAACTTTGCAGGCGTTGCTAAGCACTGTAAATATTCATGTTGAATTACAGCGCATTAATTACGAATGGCTTTGTCGACTGTTGCCTTCAGCAACCTGGCTGCTTGCTACACATTGTTTAAATTCAAGCGCCACTATTAAGCAACCCTCTATTAACAGGAATTAGACAATCCCCTAATAGTAGGAATTTTTATACGTTTTTGGTACCATAGTTTTGAAATATTAAAAGTTATAGGCATTCTATATTTAAAATTATCTATGCTATTATCTATTATCCGGTCAAACTAAATAAAAGAATTCAAGAAGATACAAAAATTTACACCCGGCTAAAATTTGGTAGGATTGTTCAAAATATCATCAAAAAATGAGATGTTCACCACCGTTTCTGAGATATAATCATCCAAAAAGTTGGAAGAGTTGGTTGTTAGGAAAAAAAGTATTCAAATATCGATGAGGACTTTTTAGATTTAATTTATGATGATGTTTTGTTCAATCCTACCAAAATACATACGGTGCGAATTTTTGTACTTTCGGGTGTTTAAATTGACTGGATAATACAACAGTTTATTCTTTACACTTCAAAATACTCCCTAGTAAAAAAAAAACTTCAATTTTTTTTTCTCCAAACATGCCTTTGAATCCTTATCATCAATAATTGTATAAACTAATCCAATAAATACATTCAACAAAAATCGCAGACTGTTATACACTCACTTACACATATGTAAAATAATTCAATACCAAATGATTTCCCGCCTACGTTTTAATCATGCGTATTTCTTCAATACACAATAAAAACCATATACCCAATCCACATAAATAACTTTACGTTCAAAAAAATTGTAAATAAAATAACAGACAGTGAATCTATAAACCATATGCTATCGAAAATATTCGATTATCAAAAAATTTACCCATAAATTTTCTTGAAACTTTTTTAATGACTCGAAGAATTTTACATGATATTTTATTTTTCTTTAATTACAGATTCAAATTCATTAAAATATGCAAAGCTCTTAGAAATCGAAAAATAAAATTTTTTACTGAAAAAACTGGGATAAATTCATTAAATATAAAAAGGGGGAAAATTCATATGATTTGTTCCTACAGGTATTTTAGGTCATTGGACTAATCTAAAATCGTTGAATTCTATGATGAAATTTTTTATACCCAAACTTTTAATATCCCAAAATAAAATAAATTTTTTTTTTTAATTAAAATAAAATTTATGTATACAAATAATTAAATTTACATAAATAAGTACATGGATCCATAAAATTGAGTGACGTAATGAAATCTTTATCAATGAATGGACACAATGGTAGAGAGTATATGTAGATACCTACCACATCCATCATATATAACATCTGTATGTTCTAATTTGTGAATGAAATATGAGATTATGAGAAAATTTTACCCAAAAAGAAAATTATTAAACAAACCTGGAATAAATTCGTATTCAGCATCACAACAAACACTAAATAAAGTTAATATACCACAAAAAAATAAAAATTGTAACTGCATACTGTGAATAAACAGAAACTTTAATCAACACAATAAATTTTTGAGTCCTTCACCAAATCAAAAATGTTTTAGCCCCAAAAAAAAAAACACAAAAAACTATACACAATCCATATGGTTGGTTTTATTTGATAATTTTTATAATGATTGTTTATTATATTTCTGTTCACCACACTTTTCCTGATACTGTTGCCATATTCTGATAGTGTTTTATTTGAACACATATATACAGTTGAGTTTTAACGCGAGCGCACAAACGATCGATATCACTCACCCTGTGTATATATGTGACAATAATTCCTATTGGATAATACACCGTTGACGTCAGTATGTACAATAAAACGATGTAGAAAAACACATTTAATGATAATACCCCACACATATACGGTTTAGTACTGTGTTACATATATATGTATATATATATATAGGTATTATATGTTTCGCGGACGCAACAATTAAATACACTGATTAAAATACGTACTTTGCTACATACGTATGTGTACTTTTTTTGTACTAATAGTCTGCAGATTATATAATCATTTAGAAGCTTATATTCATTACTAGCCGTTGCCCAACGGTGTCGTTGGGCAATTCTCTTGACACTTCTTGATTCCTTCATAATCCTAACTAACTTAATTCTATTAACTATGCTTATAGTCGCATCAATGAACTCGTTAAAGAGGCAGTCTTCGGAAATTCTAAAAAACTGATTTTGATGCTACTTTTTTTAAAATTTTTATTTTTTAAATCAGATACCTTTCAGAACGAGGAAATTTTCTATATGTATAAAAGGCAACATCCTCTCAAAATTTCATGCTTCTATCATTAGTGATTTATGCTGGGCGTTAATTAGTCAGTCAATACATTGCCTTTTATACATATTTGTCTCTTTATTTTTTAAAACTTCATGACATGACTTCTTCACATTGTTCAAATGACTTTGTCTTTCGTAAACAGCCTCTTAACCTTGGCCCCTACTGGTAGTTTACTGAATTTTCTTAGAAGAATTTCGGCTTCAAGGTACTAAATCTTAAAGTACGAAAAGTATGTACCTCATGACTTTATCTTAACTTCAATCTTTATTGTAGGTATAACTCTTATTTTAAATTGAAAAAGAATCAAAACAGTATTAGATATCAATCTTAATATATATATTTCTTGTGTTCGTGTGTATGTGACTGAACTCCTCCTAGACGGCTGGACCGATTTTGATGAAATTTTTTGTGTGAGTTCAAGGGGATTCGAGGATGGTTTAGATTTACAATTTGGTCCAGTACAACTGTTTTTGAGGGCTCCGTACCAAAAAAATGAAATTTCATTAAATGGTGGGAGCGCATATAAATCATATCACATTATGTATACTATGTGTACTATGTATTTTTAATAGTATTCAAGTATTGTCAATAGGCATTTATTAGAACCATATGCGAGCGCAGCGAGCTCTACTATCAAAGGTCAGGCCAAAGGTCGAAGGTCAGGCCACTCCAATAAATAGGAGTTAAATTGGGGTTTAGCGGGATGGGTTTAGCGGACAGGCTAAACGTAGTATAGGTATTCATGAATTGGAGTTACGTTTTTACGGGACAACGTCCGTCGGGGCCGCTAGTTTATTTATTTATATAATTTTAGATATTGTATCGTGGTATTTTTATCTAAAGAATGTTTTCATGTAAATGATTGCCTCTTAGGCAACAAGGCTATTTTCATTTTCAAAAATACAATATAATTCCATTTCTATAGCACAAACACACACCAAACTGTTATTTTTTGTCGGTGCTAACGTGCTTATCAAGCACGTCGATTTATCGAAGACAGGTAAAGATATTTTCCCGTGTTTAAGGAGATGTATTAAGTCAAGAAAAAATCGATGAATACTGTTCATGAACATATAGATGGATTATATTAGTAAAAGAAAATCGCCTTGTTGTAAACTCTTAATAGCGTTCATTTACATGAGATCATTTTTACATAAAAATTCCATGAGCCAATTTCCGGAATAAATTTGTCTGATACTGTTTTGCTTTTAATTCAAATTAAAAATGCATAATCCCAATTTAATCCCTCTATATTATATGGTTTAGTGTAGACGTATCGTACACATATTTATCACCACCAAGACAACCCTTGATTCATCAAATTCGATTCAGTTGTTTTAGCCATGAACCCCCTTCATACACATAAACAAATCAACAGAAAACAAACAAATTTTATCTCTTTATAATATTAGTGTGGATATATATAGATACAATATATGTGCTTTTTTAAAACCTCTATATACGAAACATCCACTAATAGAAAGTCTAAAACCCTGTTGAAAACAATGAAGACATGGGCTGAATCAATAGAAGAATGAAAGGCTGAATTAAAAATTCCTATAAATGATTTTGAGAAATTTCTAAAGAATAATTTTGTCACTTTTAATTCTAGACTAATAATAACAAACCATTTCTTGGAATATTTAAGGATAAGGGTAGAAATATGATGACAGGTCAGTTTATCCGAGTTTCTCAATCATATTGATATTTTGTATGTTTTAATTTCAAATAAAAACTAGAGAAAATTGACTGAGTTATTGTTGAAATGCTATATAAAGATAGTGTTGATCACGCAATCGTTTGTTTTATACAAACTATATAATTTGCGCCTAATTTGCGCTCTCACGGGTAAGCAGTGATGTCTACGAAAAAATGTTTCAAACAAAAGTTGTTTATTTTTGTTATAAAGAACATTTTTTATATTTAAACATTTGTTCCATCTTTAACGGTTTACAAAATGGATTCTATGGACCAATGACCCATTTGAGCTGTGTTGCTCATTTACGAACTCAGCCTCACATTTTATGTCCTGAGCACGCTACAAAAATTCAGCTTGATATCTTTTTTCGTTTTTGAGCTATCTTGAAGACAGGCAGACAGACGGACAGACAACCGAAAATGGACTAATTAGGTGATTTTATGTACACCTACACCAAAATTTTGTTCGTAGCGTCAATATTTTATGCGTTACAAACTTGGGACTAAACTTAGTATAACTCGATATATTTCATATATACATATACATAAATATAGAATACTACTTTAAATCTCACTATATTTTTCAACCAATACCAGAGCAAAAGCGAGAAAATAAGGCACTTTTATCTGTCACTATTTTACAGCTCAAGTCAAAAGCGTTAAGAATTATTAATCTGAACATATCTCTAAATATTCTTTGTTATATAGAGGTCGTATAAATATTTCAATGCAAAATTTTTTTGTTACTTGTGCTAAACATGCGCAATTTTTCTTTCCTTTTCCGTTGCATTTCACATTCATAATCTTATTCACTTGTACAAAATTTTAAAACTGACACATATTTTTGATTTATAACTTTAACTTTGGGGGTTTTTATTAAATGTAATAATATTTTCCAGAGTTGTTAATGTAGGCTTTATATTTTCTAGCGTGGGCTGATTTCGGTTAGCATTATTATTCCTTTAAGCTATAATAAATATTCGAAGACTATATGAAATCTGTTGTAAAAAGTTGTTAGGATTTAGAGAAACGATAATATGAGAGAGAAATTTTAAAAAATTCGTATTGGAGAATATCAAATTTACAAAGCTGAAACAGAATGTACATAACAAGCTTGCAAACATTTACAAAATTTATAAATCTCCCTTTTTGATTTTTGAAAAACTAAAAGTAAAAAAAAAAATTTATAAACCTGCGTAATACATATTAATGACTATTGGCGAGTGTTTCTAGACTTATCTCGATTTTTTTAGTCGATATTTAAAATTATCGTATTTCGAGAACCCCACGGGAAGATATCTACGTGTTTTCTCCTGATTTCACAAAAAAGTAGAAATTAACTCAAAAATGGACGCATGAATAATATGTTATGTATTATGAAATTTTAGAGAAAACTCTCATCATACGAATTGAACATTTTTAGAAAATTATTCTTGAGGTGAATGGTAGGAAAATCATATCTTGCACTCGAGTCTAGTTCCTTCGTAAATGATCCAATACTAGGCTTTTGGCTGTGAAATGGCTTGTCAAAACTAGATAATCTGTTGATCAATAAAATATATCAGGTTTTTGGATTTTCATACCTACGGTACAAAAAAAATTGGTGTCTTTTTTTATAAAGAATCAATAAATACACTAATTAAAAACCTTTTGTTCTGTAAAGAAAGTTTCTATCTCTGTAAAAAAGTCATTTTCATTCATTTCACAACGAAAGTGATAAATATATATGAAAAATCTGTACCATTGATTTTTCAACGGGCTAAAACTAGTAAAAAAAGGAATGTTTTAGTTTAGAATTTTAACCAAATTAGACTGATTGTCTTTCTCGTTTGTTTAAATGAACGAAGTTTCATTTTCTTTTTTAATGTTTCTTTTTTCAATTTTTTCTTTTGTGAAGGTTTGTAGGAATAGACTATCAGCTTGTAGGTATTAGGTATGGTTTTCATATAGTTATAGCCGAACTACTTCGAATTTATACTTCGATAGCCAGTAGGTACTATTTGAAACCCACGCTGTATGATATTTGAGAACGTATCACGTTATTTGTATGTCAAGTTGAAATACAAATTTACGCCCTCCAAAATGTTTGTTACATGACAAAACGTAGAAATGTGTAGGTTTCATTATGAATTATTAAAATTATTCTTTCACCACAAGGAATAAACGTAATAAGATTAATTATGATTTCTTAATAAAATAACACAAAGGTGAAATTTTATCCAGTTATTTACTTCCAGTTTTTTACTTCCAATTTAATGAAAAAGCGAAAAACGTAAAAATACGCATAGCCTAATTTTTTGGGAAAATGAAAATACAGCATTTAGTTTTTTTACAGAGTGACGTCTTCGGCGTAAATTATATGTTAACTTTTTTTATTTTTAAATTTTTTAATGGATACGTGTTTTCTCATTTATCGATTTTCTATGCCGTTTTTAAAATAAAAGGGTGGAATTTTCGATTTATACTTAAAATACTCAAAGATGTTCCTCTATAATCGCGTTTTCTAAGGAAAATCGATAAATTCTTACGCTACATTTTTTTAATTTAGTGCAAGTAGAAAAGGATGGTATTATCTTATGAGATTTATGTTGTTAACTACACCGAATGTAAATAGTGTATGTAACAATCGTAATTTCCCACGATTTAATTTGAATAAATAATAGTTTACTAAAAAACACGCTTTTGTCACCAGCTGAACTAAGAGGTAGAAAAAAATTTCTTTTCATTCAAAAAAATCATTTTATCGTAAAAAAGCGTAGGGTACTAAATTTTAATTATTGTTTATATTTTATAGACAGATATTGGTAAAAGAAAAGCCATTATAAAATATCTTAAAAGCACCCCACGTTTTTTTACGATAAAATGATTTTTTTGTATTAAAAAAATTATCTTCTACCGTTTAGTTCAGCTAGTTACAAAAGCGTGTATTTTAGTTTTTTTAAACTATTATTTATTTTGTGTTTTTCAGTTGTTTAGACTATAATTTATTTATAAAAATTTAGTATTAATATGGTGGGAGCGCAAATAAATGGATATATATGTTCAGATATGGAAAACGTTAATCCTAAAAATCCAGATCAGGTCAAAAATGTATTCTTAATTTTCGTCTTATATCGTCAAGTTATAATATAATTTATCATCAAAATATATATGAAAATATAAATTTGTTAAATTTGTGCCTCCACTACCGTGCTCATACATCCTTAAGGAAGAATTAGCTTACGTTTGACTTTTTAATGTTTTACTTTATCGTGGTGTTTCATACTATACCTGCAGTATTATTTTATTTAAGGGTACAGAAATTATATCATTAAAAACGGAAAAACGTTTAGCAAGTTGGTGCTGTATATAAATTTTTATCACCCGACTAAAAAAGGAGTGTTATAAGTTTAACGTGTCTGCGTGTCTGTGTGGCTCTGTATCTGTATGTTTATATGTGATATCGTAGCTTCTAAACGGATGGGTCAATTTTGATTTTTTCATTTCTGTTTGAAAGCTAATTTGATCAAAAGTGTTCTTAGTTATGTTTTAAAGGCACATTCTTGACACAAATTGAACTTTATATGCTAATTTTCAACCCTCTAATTTATTTTGGAGGAACTGCACAAAGCTTGAAAAATGGAGACAAAAATATTATTTTGTAGAATAAAAGGGGAAGGCAACTGGGAAGCGTATAAAAACGATACTTTATGAAATAACATAAATCTCTGTAGTAACCAACTTATTTGAACATAAAAAACTTTTAACAAAAAAACACCGACTTCAAAAAAAAAAGTTTCCAAAAAAAATTAATTCATATGCACTAATGGGTAAAAGAATAATCGCGTATTCATCTGAATAACAAACAATAATCAAAATATTTTTTTGAGTTCTCCTAAGTCAAATGAAATAAAAAATATAAGACTACTTAAAAGTCAATCAAATTATTACGAAATATAATGTAGTTATAATTGTTGGTATTTTTGGAGTAAAAAAATACATTCGAATTGAGAACCTCATCCTTTTTTGTTTGAAGTCGATTAAAAAAAGGGCGTTGAAGAAAATATGACTAAAAATATTGGTTTTTCTTTTCGAACCTCTGAAATACACTTAAGAAACCGAAATGAAAACGTTAGAATCTACATAGAAACATTTTTTCTACGAAAATTCTAAATAAGTATGGAAATAACTGACAAAAACTTTTTTCAGGATCAATTTCAATTAATGAATAATTTTCAGGGACTTTACTTACACATTCGCAGACTCTATGTCAATAGTTTTGGGATATTCGATATCATAACGTCGATTATTATTATTAAAATGAAATTACTCTTGAAAGGTGACAAAATAAAAAGACTCGATTATAACTAACAAAAAATATAACGTTTATATTGTCATAAAATAATTTTTACAATTACAACGCAAACAAATCATATATAGGATCATTCAAACCATCCGTGCAACCGCCATAAAAATTCTATTTTTGACTAACCGAGTAAACCTCATAGGCATTTTCACGTGCTCTATCAATCCGCATACAATCAATCTTTAACTTAATTTTGTTTAATGAGATGTAATTTTGTTTTTAAATTAAATTATTACTTTATTATAATTCATTTTTATACACAAAAATCAATTTTTAAGAGGAATAAGAGCTTGTTTGAGTTGAAGTTTCTGATTGTGGTTTGTGGTTTGTAAATTTTATTAAAATAACATTTATTAAATTTTCAACCAAACGATAATTTTTTTAAAAACAAATCAACGTGGCACGCATGGTTTGAATATCCCTGTACTATTGTAGTTCTGGGTTTCTGTAAGCGTTGAATAAATGGATATTAAGAAACCATAATAATTTATAATAATACTGTTAAAATGTATGAATGGAACTTAGTTGTCATTCATAGTCCACTCTTTTAATGGTCTAGCTATTCCATAGACCACTGCTGTTTTTTTAAGATTTAAATTTGCTTATGATCGCTTGACGGCATCATTGAATTTTCCAAAAGCTAGAGTTACCCCAGCTAGATTTGAATACCACGTTTAATGCGCTGTCTCTAATAGGTACATATAACCTCCTGATAAATTTTCTCTAGTATAATTGTAGAGCTTTCTATTAGATTTTTCAGCTAAGAGAAATTTTGACGTTTTGAATAAGAATCTACATCGCCCACAATCCGTTGTTCACAACATCAATATAATTATGATTCGATTTAAAAAAATTCCAATTTTTGATATTTTTTGTTTCTAACGAATCAAAATTGTTTAACCGTTTTTCAATTTTCGTTTTTTAATTGTCAAAAAATTTACCAAATCCCAAAAAAGACGTTTTTTAATAATAATTTTCAATATTTGTTATTTCGTTTTCTATAGTGTTAAAAATATAGTTTGATAAAAAAACTGCTATTTAATCTTAAATCAAAAGATTTCGATAAAACTTAGCCGAGCGCAAAAAATTTGGTAAAAAACAGCTGTTGTATGGAAGACGATGGTTGATATTTGTTACATTATGATGCTAAAATTTCATTTTAAAATCCAGTTAATTACAATCTAGCTAGAGCAACTTTAACTATAGTGTAGTTATATTTAAATGTTAAACAAACAACAGGGTCTTACACTCTTTATTAAGACTAATCTACACAATACGCTAACAAGTTTTAATTGTAATAAGCTGGGATCGTTTTCAGGTAAGTGTGTAAATAAACAAGATTAATTATATTTAAAAAAAAATCACAATG
The DNA here is from genome assembly GCF_905475395.1 of Chrysoperla carnea. Taxonomy (NCBI): domain Eukaryota; kingdom Metazoa; phylum Arthropoda; class Insecta; order Neuroptera; family Chrysopidae; genus Chrysoperla; species Chrysoperla carnea. The sequence continues at coordinate 57,282,138 of NC_058339.1, forward strand.
TCTCCCGAATTATACCTTTATACTATTAGAAGTTGTTCGAGCAGTATTGTAATGAAGAGTATACGTCGGTATACTGTGTATACTCAGTATATGGCCCGACCTTTAGATTTCTAGCATAGACCTTTTGCTGATTTTAAATTTATAGCATAGAAGTAACCACTAGAAATCTAAAAGGTTGAATTTGTTCAATTATTCAAAAATAGGCGTTAACTTGTCTGATTAAACCAAGGGGTTTGCCATATACTCTTCATTACAAAACTGCAAGTAGTCACTGAATGAGGAAAGGGCATGTGATCCTTTTTTGGAAATGATTGTTTTTATACTCAGCCAACTGGAAAGTAGAGGGTGCATGTACCTGGACTATCGACTAAATCGAATGCTTAAAATTTAATTAATTTTATTAGTTATAGCTATAAATAAAGTGAAACCAATAGCTGATTTTTGTATTAAAGTGCAAGACCCTTCAAATAATTGAATTTTAACATTTGGCAAAAAAGCTTATTGACTTCTCTTCATTTATGAATAAATAGTATAAGATTAAAGGCCTTTATATAATGCCATTAAAAACGTATTGGAATTATCCAATCTTAATTACTTTACTTTATGAAGAACATTAAAGTTCAACAATTTTCAAAATTATTTATTTATTTAGAAAAAAATATTATTATTATATAATATTTTTACAAGCAGAAGTTTAAATATTTTCTTTCTTTGCTTTTTATTTTATAAATATTCAAATTTGTATATATTCTAAATAATTTAAACGGTTAAGGTATCAATTTTAAATTTTTATTCCAGATCTAATGTTCTAAGTTTGAAGAAAATTTGGGATACTTTTAATTATATATTATTTTAATTATTTAAGAGCCAAGTTAAATCAGTGGCCACATTAGATAGATATGTACAGGCACTTTAATCGAAAATTTTATAATTTTTGCGGGCCTATTACTCAAAAACCATTGTTCGAATATAATGAAATTTGGAAGGTACAATCTTAACATAAAAATGGGTAGAAGGAGAATCTAAGGAAAACTCTTAGATTCTTTTGCCATTTCCGTGTTAAGATTGTATTAACCCAAAAATAATCATCTATGTAATCTCTATTAGTTAAGCCTAACTTTTTCAGATGATTTTTTTTTCTTTAAATTCGACTGTTTTTTGTTGCATCCTAAACGGTGATTACATACATCGAATTTTTGGATCAATCGGATGAAGGGGTGGGGAAAAGCTTAACGAGTGGACTAGTTTAAAACCATCAAAAATTTGTTTTTGCTGGTCAAAAAATATCGGAAATGTTCTAAATTTCGAAAACACCTCCTAGCGACTGGAGGTACACAAAATCAAATAAAATGGAAGAAAAAATACAAATTTAAAAAAAGTATTATTATCACAGTTTAAAAATACTAGATCACAATATTAATGAACTGACAACATATCACACAAGTACTATAACAAAAAAGAATAATAGGTGTTTATGGTCAAAATGTTCTGATCACCAATTATCTTCGGCCTGAATCTCATCATTTTCAGTTGAATACGTTTTTATTGCTGAATAATGCGCGAGGCATATTTTTTTTAATGTAAATAAATATCAAACTATCTTCGAATGAATTATACAATTCCATAATTTCATTTTGCGTTTTGAGAGTAATATATACCGGATAGTTCAAGTTAAAACAGCAGGATTTTGTCAAATGGTAGATAGCGATAAAATAATGATAATTTCTTAATACACTTATAGCCGCGGGGGCAACCTTTTTTAGATACAAGATGTTGTTGTTTTAGAAAAAAAGGATATTGCGAAAATTAATAACGACTGCTAAGAAAAATTAGAAATTTGACATAACGTTAACGTGTTTGAAATAAAGTCACAGGCGATAGAGATTTTTTTTGATACGGGGTAATAACACTAACGTTGGTTTTATATCACCATATAACCCTTGAATCATGAAGAATCCTTAGCTCATACTGTCAAATTTCCAACTTTTCTAAGCCGATCTTTAGGCAACATTTCAGCACCCTGCATCTAGAAAAGGCTGGAATTGTATTAAAAAATTATCATTATTTTAACGTTATCTACCATTTGATGTAGTTCTGCTGTTATGACGTGGACCACTCAGTTTAATTAGCCTGGATTGAATCGTAACCCTCAGTTGGATCAATACAAACGCAATGCATAATTCAGTCTTAAGACAGGAATCATATAGATTGTTCAAAATGAAATGAGACTGTCCGAGAGAGACAATAGATTTGAGTGCATATATGTACACATACATATACATCTACACTCTCTTCTATTTGACCTCTTTTCAATTTGAATGACCTATTATAACTATACCCTATAAAACTTAGTTAAGACAGTCCATAATATTTTTAAAGCTCCCAATTTTTATCAAGAATTAGACGATTGTCTTAAAATATTTTTATTGCGGTATACGACTTCTTGATTTTTATTACACTTCTAATGAAATTAATGTTTAGCCACTTTGCTGATTCTAAAAAAAAAAGAGAATTATGATTAATTATGGAATTGAATGAAGAAAAATTGAATGAATATTTGTTCTATACATTATTTAATATAATTAGCTTATAACATAGTTATTAATATCAAATTATTGTCAATTAGCCTCCAAATAAAAACGGAAAAATTAATCAATTTATCATAATAAAAAACCTTTTAACAAAAAGAAAACTGACTTCAAAAGAAAAACTTTTCTAAAACAAATTAATATGCACTCAATAGTAAAAAATAACGATAATATAATGTAGTTAAAATTATTGTTATTTTTGGAGTCAGTGTCAGCCAAGGAAGCAACTCTGACAGAACAGTTTACTACATCAGCTTGGCTGACAACGACTACAAAAATAACAATAATTTTAACTACATTATATTATCGTTATTTTTTTATTTTTTAGTGCATATTAGTTTGTTTTAGAAATTTTTTTATTTTGACGTCGATTTTCTTTTTGTTAAAAGTTTTTTTATTTATTTTGTGATTTTTGGTGAATCTGAAGTACACTAACTAATTTTTCGCTAAAAAAAGAATCATCGAAATCGGTTGGCGTGATATTTAGTTATTCGCCCTCTTGTCGTGCATACTTAGTGCAAATTTAAGACTTTTATGTTTTTCTCATGGATGCCGTTGTCAGAACTGGACCAAACGGGAAGCACTAGCTTTCAAATAGATAAAGAATCATCAAAATCGGTTCACCCAGTCAAAAATTCTGAGGTAACACACATAAAAAAAATATACAGTCGAATTGATAACCTCCTCCTTTTTTGTTAAGTCGGTTAAAAATAGATATGCTAAAGATATCTTTGGCATAAATCATTTAAATTTATTATCTATTATTTATTATCAGGTCAGGATTTAGACTATAAAATATCTTTGGTAAACATCTTTTACAAAAAATATTTCACGTTAAAATTTGAAAGCAAGTAAGATGATAGAAACGAAGACGATATCGAGAACGAAATACATTAAATATTTCTCAAAACATTAATTGCATAAAAACTGAATTAAACGTGTAATTGCATGAATAAAAATTATGATTTTATTCTAATCATATTGTCAAACGAATTTTCCTGTTAATTTGACTTTATTTCGCGTCGATAGGTGAAAATTCCATCTTTTAAACATGTACGCAGAATAGAAAATGGTTAATTTTGAATGGTTTTTCGATCGCTCTCTTAGCAATTAGCAATCAAGCACTTAACATGCAATAAGGCCAAAAACAATTTTGCGGGATGTTGTTAAGTAAGCATTACAATACAAATAAAAATTTTATACATATTAAAAATCTTAGTTTGTTCATACACTTTTTGAGGGATAAAAATCGCAAAAAAATCACGTTTTTCAAATTTTTCGAATGTTTTACCCCAATTATATAATACAAATTTTTCCGAAGCGATTCGGTCAATATTATTTATTTGTAAAAAAATAAGTTTAAATCATTTTTCAGGTGCATTTTTTAAACGGGATCCTGCAAAAATTTTTCATGCGAAAAGTATTCATGCTCAATGACGGATTTTATCGAATCTAAAATTTGAAAAATATCCTTAGCAAACTACTTTTACAGTCTAAGTCTGGCCTAAGAAATAAAAATAAATATCTAAAACTGAGAATAAATTGTTTAATTTTTATTTTATTACAGTTAATCTGTGGATCATATCACCTTCTAAAGTTAACCGTGGATCAACTTGTTTCTTACAATTACCATTACCATTTTTGTTTCGTCCATTAAAAACTCCATCAACTTTATCCATCATGTGTAGTATTTGTGCTAGATTGGAACTACCAATCGGAACTACGGTCAAATCACTTATGGCATTAAACTTATCATAACTGTTTAAATGTTTTAAATGTTCATTTTCTGAACAAAAAATATTCCATACAAAGCGTCTATAAATAAAAATACTAGCTTGAATAAATATTTCTATAATTCGAAATAAAGAGGCACCATATGCACAAAAACAAACTTAAAACGTCATCGATTAAGCGTTTAATCGGTATGTCCTCAAGTGAATTCAAGAAAAATACATACGTTTATAAACTAGCGAACCGGGAACCGGATTTGCCAGTATCTATTTCCTCCTGAAATTTCTTCTAAATGTCTTATTTAAGGCCTATCGAAAAATAAGAAGTATTATCAACCAGAATTGCTTGGCTCAAAGGGTTGCATCCTAAAAAAGTTATAAATCTGACTTTTTTTAAAATCAAATACATGTTTAACAAAAGTTAAAATTAAAAATAGAATTTAAATATTAGATAAAAATTTTTCGAATGAAAAACGTTTGCCTTTATAAAGACAACAACTGGCTAATTTAAAGTAAGAGGTCGTAAGAGGTTGCCAAATGCAGAAATGTGGTGGAGAAATAATAGCGACTAATTGATGTCTTGAAATCCACTTTCTGAGGGCAGTTGGTTGTTTGTGTAACCAAAGTAATATATACGAGATTGTAACCATGGATCTCATTGATCTTGCGTACGATCAATAAGAAATAAGAATCGCCAGGTCGTCACATATTCCGGTTTATGGGCGGTGTATATATATATTAAAAAAACTACATTTGTAGTAAATTACCTAAAAACTTCTGAAGGTGCTTTTGTTGTCACCATCAAGTTGGCATGAATATAGCCCATTTGTGAAAGTGATATAGACAGTGCCCATGCGGTAATAGAAAATCTTCAGCAATTCCAAAATAATAAAAACCCTGTGAAAATACATATATTAATGAAAAGTATTACTATTTATGGAAACGACTTCCACTAAAAAAGTAATCATAAGAGCAAACATTATATACAACTAAAAATTTATCAAAAAAATTGAAGTTATTAAGCTTCGAGTTATCGAGGGTTAACAGTTTTGAATACATAAAGTGATAAACTTTATCATTTTCGACAACCAGTTATTTTCGATATGTGATTGATCATATATAGTCCAGAGTTTTCACATTTCACGTAACTACAATTAGAAGATAATACAATTCAATAGGAACATTCAGCCAACTTAACCAAGCCATATGGAGGTATAGGAAATGCTTATTTATGGCTTAAAATTGTTATCTGGTCGGAATTTTTGGTCGCTGAATACGAATTCAATGTCAGATTACACGAATTTTGAAACGTATTCCAAGAATCGTGTCATTTTTCCTGAAATTTCACTTGTGGACACAAAAACCAAAAACTTAGTATTCATCGGTCAAACTGTTATCAAAGAAGTATTTATGATCCCTGATTTGAATCTGATGTCTGATTAACGGATTCTGTCACGTATTCTCATTTTTCACCATTAATTTACGTTCTTTGACACAAAAACGGCAAACTATGTATTTAGTGTCCAAACATTATACTTTAGGAGATAATTTTAGCAGCTGATTGCCGATGCCCGATTACATGAATTCTGCCCATCTTCCCAAAATCATTTTTAGCCAAGAATTTTTATTTTTGGTTGTTGATTTCTAATCCGATGTCAGATTACACGGACTCCGACACGTCGTGTGGGGGGATTATAATGGGACATTAGAATCGTAAAAAGCGACCAAAAATACCTCCAAGAGCAATGCCGTTTAGGACTTAATTAAGTTGGCTGAATGTTCCATGGAGTCCTATAAACACGTTACAAAAAGTTTCATTAAAATCGGTGCTGTTTCCTCAGTTTTCACTTTCGACACTTTTTCCCGGCTTATCCCATTGTATTATAAATAATATGTCCTTAGATCAAAATACAAAAGAGATAGCAAACACATGAATAGATTTTTAATGAACGATATATTATTATTAATCATTTATACAAAAATATTTAATCCAAAATATGTAAATTAAAGAACTTTATATTACCCTAAATATTTCATCAAAAAAGCATAATAATTTTAGATTATGGGATGAAAGAGACTAAAAAACTATAATAAATAATAATTTGTATTTTTTTTTTTGCTCCCATGGAAAATTTACTTTTTGAAACATAATGCCCTGCTACACATATTAATTTACCAAATTATACATACCATCGATAAATATACAACGCCTTCTCGTAAAATTCGATTGTTTGTAGTTTCCGGATTAAATAAGCCCCAAATTAACTTGATGTCCCATATTTATGAATGAAAAGTATGAACTGATTATGGAAACCATATATGAAAATATGAATTGTCTTCATCCGTTAGATATTTATATTTTTCTAGATATCAAATAATTAAAATTCTGACATTAGTAAATTTATTTTTATTCTAGGTCGTAATTTTTGTGCAAACCATGATCAGACTATAGTGATTTAACTTCTGTAAAAGTGAAAAAAATTTTCTAAAAATCGATCATTACTTAAATTCATCTGAAATCAGGTCCCAAAAGTTGAGGCTTAAAAAATATTGTTAAATTTTTGCTTCAAAGAACAGGAATCTGATAAAAAAATTCTTACTTCAATAAAAAAAAAATAGGTTGACCTTAGATTTTATTATGCAGACTTCCTCGTATAAACGAACTGACTACTGCTACTATATTTACATTCCCCCTAAAAATTAATTGATTCGAATTTTCGCGTTTTTTATTTATTTTTCAATCCCTTTACAAAATTTAAGTACGGAAGCTTTTTAAAAATTCAGTCTGTATATATTTTTTGTAGTTCGTGAATGAAATATGAGATTATGAGAAAATTTTCCCCAAAAACTAAATTAATAAATAAACCTGGAATAAATTCGTATTCTGCATCACAACAAACACCAAATAAAGTTAATGTACCACACAAAAATATAAATTGTATCTTCGTACTATGAATAAACAGAATCTTAATCGACACAATCCTTCGAGTCCTCGAGTCCTTCACCAATTCAAAAAAGTTTCCTCCAGAAAATAAAATAACCAAACAACGAAAACAAAACTATGAAACAAAGACAACCAAACACAAAAAACAAACCCAAGCACAATTTCCAATCCGAATATTGTTCATTGTTGCTGCTCAACACACCTTTTTTAATTTTACCTTTATTATCCATGACTTTTCTTTATACTGTTGCCATAATATTCTGAGAGTTTCTTTTATTTGAACACAAATACAGTTGAGTTTTAACGCGATATCACACACAAACACAATCGTACAAACGATCGATAGCACTTACCCTGTGTAGTATATATGTGACAACAATTCCTATTGGATAATAAACCTGTGACGTCAGAATGTACAATAAAACGATGAAGAAAAACATATTTAATGATAGATAATACACCAAACATATACGGTTAGTACTGGGTTGCATATACAAGATGCCCCAGATAAGTACAGGTAGAAGAAAACCAATAATTCGACGTTGAATTTCCAACCAAAATGGACATCAAAAATTTTTCGATTAATATTGGTCAAATTAAAATTTTTATACTAACCAAAGTTAATAATTATTAGATATTAACCTTCAAAGTTTTACTTCCCTACCTTTTTCGTTAAAAGCGGCTTTTATGAATTTTCAATAACTTTCTGATAATAAATAATAGCGTTTGAATGAAAAGAGATGAGAAATTTCTGTTTTCACCAGTCGAAAGTTTCCATACACACCTGTTTCGATGTTTGTTAATCAATCAAGCTAAAATGACTAAACAGATTTCGATGAAATTTGCCTCACAGATAGGTCCTTTTTACCCCGGGAAAATATTACATTGCTGTAGAATTATAAAAAAACGAACAACAGGACACTTGAAATTTGGAATTTATGTTTCTTATGGACCATTATTCCAGGATAATAAGGAAAACCTAAGGCTACTTTTATTTGAAATATTGATCCAAAAAATTTCAAGTTCCGATTCAAAAAATTACAAAAGTACGGGAGTAGTTAAGTGGAACAAGGAAAGTGAAAGCTATGAAACGGTGGTCTTTGTTTTTTAAGTTGAAAATGTTTAGCAAAACGGGTAGGCATCTACTAGTTTCTATGTAATTATTATAATTATAGAACAATTGTTAAGAGCAAAAATTATAGTGGATTGTATTCGCTATTGCTAACCAATCGCGGATTCTTAACAGAATCTTTAGTCTCATCTATCCATATATAGATCATTTTCAGAATGGCTGGTCTATAGGTACACCTATGTGTATTAATTGATTGTCTAAGATATCATTACAGCAACGTCCATATATTCCAGTAGCCCGAAAAAAATATATCGGAACGCCGGTCCTAGCGTAGCTCAATTGTTGGGTAATATCGAAGGTTCCAAATAACATTGTGATACCGATATTTTACAATCTGGTTTATTAACTTTCTTATCATCGACTAGCCTCCTGCCAAAATTAGCATATTGAGATCGACACACACGTTTTGGTATACCGGTGTGGTTTTTCTATACAGGTAAACCGAAGTGTGTTTACCAGTCGCCACAGGTCAAACTGAACAGGCGTAGGCACTTACGCAGGTGTCCGAACAAGAATCGAAATTCAATATTTTCCGCCTCCGCAAGCGAGTAGACTTTAGTGTGTGTGTAAGTTACTCTGACACGTCTTTATAGTTTGAAAATTAGTTGATGCTAGTTTCTTGAGTCGAAAGCATGCGATCGAGGCGTTGAAAGAAACCTCAAAATTTCTTTCAGTCTTTCATGGAGAGAAATGGAAGTTCTCATAACTGAATTTTTTTGTATTAGAGAAACTACAGCTTTACAAGTGACAACATTTTTTCGAGTAGGCTTCTTTATTCATCTTCAAAATTACGATAATCTGTAGCATATGAGTTTCAATTCTTGTGATTCATTCCTCTCTGTGACCCAATCTCTACACCAGAGTGCGTATTCACTAATTTTGACACTTCATGGCCACTATCAGACCGACTAAAGCGATCTCGTCGTTTTCTTATTTGATTGCAATCTCTCGACTAAGTTAAAATCTTCCAGTTTACCGTAGCATGTGTGTGCTCTAGCATAAGCAGGTATACCTTAGTAGTGTATCTGTGCAAGTTTACCGGACGGGTATATCGAAACGTGTGCGCCGAACCTTGGAAATCAAAATATTCTTGAAAGGTAATCAAATAATGAACACGATTAAAACAAAAAATATAGCTTGTATAATTATTGTTATAAAATATATTTTTACAATTGCAATGCAAACAAATAATATACTCTCTACCAAATACATGTACAGAAGTTAGAGGGACTTTAGTTAGAATCATGTCTATACGACATCTCTAAAGCTACGACCAGAAACGAAGGCGAAGGTAGTTGTTTGGTGTTCGCCTTCGTGCCTGGCCGCATCATAATAAGTACATATAAACTTTTGATATATTGACTCTAATTGAGAAATAGAGCTTTCTATAGACCCAAGTAATTTCATTCTAGCTAAAGCAACTGTAACCAAACTGTGTGTTATGTATCCTAATAAATGTATAAATATTAAACAAACAGTAAGGTCTTACACTATTAGAACTATTACACAATGTATACATACGAAAGTCTTGCGTCTTTCATCCTTCCACAAAACGCAGCATAGAATTTGAATTTCATATTGAGCTTTAAGATCAAAAATGTATTTTAAAATTTCCCAATGCTAATAAGTTTTACTCATAAAAAGCTTTTGAAAATTAGTTGCTTTTGTGTTTTCATGTAAAGTATATAAATAAACAAGATTATTTACATAAATCAACCATCGAATTATTGCTATTACGTGCTGTAATCGTTAAATCAGCAGAAGGTACACAGAATTGAAATTCTGATGGCACACCTTAGAAACTAAGGGATTAAATTTGTATCATTTTCAAAAGTAAGCATTTTTAAAAGTATAACTTATCAGATTTAAGCACAGTGTATACCGTAGGCCGCCGTATATTCTCCATCCCAGCTCTTAAATCTAAGAAAAAATGCATGTTATTTAAAAATAAAATAACGACATAAATAGGCACTTATTGTCAATCATTTGGCAAGTAGTAGGTATGTACCAGGTACCTACCAGGACGATTATGCTTAAAATTTAAATTAATTTAATAGTTATAACTATAAATAAAGTAAAATCAATAACTTATTTTTTTATAAAATGTAAATGCAAGTCCATTAAAAACTTGAAATTTTTGGCAATAACCTTATTGACTTCTCTTCATTTATGAATAAGCGCTATATGATTAAAGAACGGCATTTATACATATAATAATTTCATTAAAAATGCATTGGATTTATTTATTCTTAATTACTTTACTTACGAGTAATAATATAGAAGTTTACAAAATTCAATAATTTTTCAAAAATATTAATTTATTTAGAAAAAAATAATTATTATATTTTAATATTTTTATAAAAATAAGCTTAAATATTTAAAGCTTAAAATTTTCTCTCTTTATTGCTTTAATTATTTTATAAATAATGCAATTTTTATACCCAAGATCAAAATAATTTAAGCATATCCAAGGTATCAATTTTAAATTTATATTCCAGTTCTTACGTTCTAAGTTTGAAAAAAACTTGGTACTCTATTTTATTATTAATTATCTTAAGGGCCAAGTTAAATCAGCGTTCATATTAGATAGGTAAATAAAGATTTTTAATAGAAAATTTTATAATTTAGTGGGCAGATCTTAACATAGAAACAGGTGGACAGACGTTTCCACGAAAATTTCTAAAAATAAATTTTTTTTGGGGAAAAATCTTACCCTTCTTTTTGCTAGCATCAAAAAACGAACGGGAGTAGTTTGAAGCAATCAAAATTTAAAAATTTATATTTAAGAACGATATTATCTCCGTAAATATTAAATAAAGAGAATTACGACAATATTTTTGAAGCTTATTAATTAACGAAGCCATATTTCGTTAATGGTAACTTGTGTTTCGTTAATATCTATTATTTTGTCTATAGTCTAATACAATGAAATAGAATATCATAGTAATAAAAAAAAATTAATGGATCTTTGAAATTTTCCACAGTTGTTTATTAGGTTGTAAAATCTTCGTTAAAAAAAGTCGACCTCTCATTGTCGTACCTAGTCCCCTTTTTGGGCGGTTTTAATCAGTATTTTACAAATTACAAAAGAAATATGCATCAAATTAAAAAAAATTTAAATAATATTTAAAAGTTCTAGCTGAAGTATTTGCGCACATTTTCGTTTTTCTTCGACTTGCTCTTCATAATTGACGAAGATATACCAATTTTAAAATGGAATTTTTTGCTCATTCAATCAAATGAAAAAGTATCCAACTTGTAAACCCTTAGAGATAGAACAAAAGTTTAAATATAAAAGTCAACTTTGGTGTCCATTTTCTCCAAAACTCTAAAAAAAAGTGTGTTGATTTTTTTCAGATTTACTTCTACAAGTGGTTTTGAAAAACATTCTAGAAAAGGAAAAGCAAAAACAAATTCCAGAAAATACTAATTTTTGAAAGTATTTTTCAGAACTTTTTGCTCAATCAATCAAATGAAAAGAAACCGTCTTGTAAACCGTTAGATATAGAACAAAAGTTGAAATATAAAAGTTTTTTCTTTTAAAAAAATAAACAACTTTCGTTTGAAATATTTTTTTTAAATCCCTTTTAACCGTGAGGGTGTCTCCAAAATACTTTCAAAAATTTCGAAAATTTCGTATTTTCTGGAATTTTTTTTGGTTTTTCTAGAATGTTTCACAAAAACATTATAAATTTCGATTTTTGCCCCAATTTCCTAGATCAGTTTTTTGTATTTTTAAAATACGTATTTTCGACTACCAAGTCGAACTCGGACTGCACCAAGTGCAGTCCGCCACCAAATTAGCAAAGAGTAACATTCACTAGCTAATTCTTACTGATGATGACTACTTGGTAGTCGAAAATACGTATTTTAAAAATACAAAAAACTGATCTAGGAAATTGGGGCAAAAATCGAAATTTATTTCGACATATCCTAGAGTTCTCATTTATTATCTTCGATAATATTTATAACAAAAACATTAGTTGAAGTTTACCTAAAAAAAAAAAACATGCATTTTTTTATAGCTTTGGAGAAAATGGACAAAAAAGTTTTTTCCTAAGTTGCACCCTCATGGGTAATGTTTACGAAAGAATGATTCAAATAAAAGTTGTTAATTTTTTATAAGGAATAACTTTTACATTTAAACTTTTTCATTTCATTGAATGAGCAAAAAAATTCCATTTTAAAATTAGCATATCTATTTCTTTTGTAATTTGTAAAAAACTGATTAAAACCCCCCAACTATATCGTCAAAAAAGGGATTAGGTACGCCCCTGGGAAGTCGACTTTTTTTACGAAGTTCTTCCAACCTAATAAACAACTGTGGAAAATTTCAAAGATGCATTCATTTTTTCCATTTAGATATTTACTTTAATTGTACTACTATACTTATCTAGAATACTGGGTAAAATTAGTCTGGATTGAATCGTTATCCTCGATCGAATCCACACAACTTAATACAAATTTAAGTCTCAAGACAGGAATACTTAGATCGTTTAAAATAAAAGAATACTTTCTTGGAGAAACTATAGATCATTACTCTCATTTATTCCACTTGGAAATAAATGAGAGTGTAGATTTGGCCTCAATTCAATTTGAACGAGCTATTTTAATTATATTTATATAAGACAGTATTTTTAAAGCTCTCAATTTTTATCAAATTGTCTAAAAATATTTATTTTGCGGTATACGATTTCTTAATTTTTATTACACCTCTAATGAAATAAATGTTTAACAACTTTTCTGATTTAAAAAAATGAAAAACTATGATAAATTATGGATTTTAATGAGTAAAACATTTTAAAATAATTAGCTTATAACAAAGTTATTATGATTAGAATTATTGTCAATTAGTTCCCAAATAAAAACGGAGAAATATGTCAATCTGTAAAAAAAAATATATACTTTAGAAATAAGAGATCAGTAAATTATTAAATTATTTTTATACATTTTACACAAAATTTTATCTTTAACATTTTCCAACAAGTGAATTTACAAAATTTAAAAAATCCCCGACAAATTTCTCGGGTACGGAACCCTAAACTATTTAACCATTACACTTTTCGAAATGAATTGAACCAGGTTTATTTGACCATTCATTTCCATAGTAATTATTTATATGTTAAATTATATGTCATGCCTTTTCCAAACTGAATCGCTTTTGAAAATCATCACCAATTTTTTAGTTTTTTTAAGTACGGAAACCTAAACTCGCACTTGAAACATAGCTAAAAACACTCTCCATTAAATTACCTTTCATATGATACCAAAAAAATTAAAATCGGTTCATCCGTTCAGGCGCTACGTTGCCACAAACAGACATACACATAGCAGTCAAACTTATAACACCCCTTTTTTTTAGTTCGGGGGTTAAAAATAAATTACATTATTGAAATATATAAGGAGGTTTATATACATATTTATTACGATTGGAATTATGTTTAAAGCTTTGGTAAACATTTTTTACAAAATAGATGCAAAATTGGTTAATTAAACCAAAATATTTTACAAAAAAAATTTTTCAAACATCTTTTTTTACGTTTTTATTAGAAGAAAAGTTTTATACCAAGATGAAGGAAGCGAAGAAGACCAGAATACCAAAGATATGAAGGAAACGATATTTCAATGAATTGAATAATTACAAAACATGCACTGTATCAATGAAATTAACACGTAGAAGCAAAAACAGAAACTGTTTATGCTTCTTTCATGCATAATTGTCGGATACCCAAATTTGATAAAAGGTCTTTGGCAAACCACTTACAGTATAAATTTGAACTAAGCAATTAAAAGTTAAATTTACAAAATTTAAAAAATCCCCGAGAAATTTTTCGGGGATAGAATCCTAAACTCGTACTTGAAACGTATCTAAGAACACTCTTCATTAAACTACTTTTTGCCTTAGGGCTTTCTCCAAACTGAACCGATTTTCAGGATCATTGCCTATTTATAGTTGTTCCGGTTACGAATCCCTAAGCTCGTACTTGAAACATAGCTGATAACATTCCTCATTAAATTACCTTTCAAACGATTCAAAAAAATCCCAATCGCTTTATCCGTTTAGGCGCTGCGATGCCACAGACAGACAGACACACATAGCGGCCAAACTTATAACACACCTTTTTTGGTTCGGGGGTTAATAATAAGTATCTAAAACTGAAAATGAAATGAGAATTTTTTAGAAATCATCTGTAGAATCACCTTTTATAGTTAATCGTGAGACATCTTTGTTCTTACCATTATTTTTCACCATTTCTGTTATGTTTTCCTTTTTTCATTCATCCATTTATAACACCATCCAAACTTACTATAGTTGTTCATATTCCGAAAAAAAAAAAACATTCCATACAAAACGTCTATAAATAAAAATAATTAGCTTCAGATTCAGCAATTTCTTCCTTTTTTCCATGGCTACAAATATTATACATACCAAAGGTGAATATACTACAACGTCATCTTGTTAGAATCGTTTGTCTCCAGCTTTCGGGTCAAATTATCTTCAATCTAACCTGATGTTACATTTCTATGAAATTGCATAATAAAATCCTAAGCAACACAACTTTGCTAAATTTTTTTGAGTTCTTCTTCAATTCAAAAATGAAACCAAAGAACAGGCAAATAACTAAACACTATCAAACAACCAAAACAAAACAAACAAAAACAACCAAAGAACAATAACCAATTTGAATATTCACTTGATGATTGTTCATTATTGTTCCTCAAGACCTTTGTTCTCCATGGTTTTTCCTTATACTGTCGCCGTGTAGTCTAAGATTGTTTTTTTTCTTTTTTTTGAACAAATGTACAGTTTATTTTTAACGCGAGCGCACAAATGATCGATATCACTTACCGCGTACTATGTATACCGTGTATACAGGATGCTCTAAAAAGTCTGTACAACGCTCTAACAGTTGTAGTACATCTCAAAATAAGCCGGGGCAATCCTAAAGTTGAAATTTTGAAATAGTTTTTATGACTAATCCATTGGAGTAAAACATGGGATTTTTAAATTTCAATCTCCCCGTACTAACAACGCCCATGCAAGTTTCAATCTTCAATCCGCGGTAACTTTTTTCAACCATGTAGTGTATATGTGATATATATCGAGGTATACTAAATTTAGCCCCAAGTTTATCTATAAAAAAAAAATAATTAGCTTCAGATTCAGCAATTTCTTACTTTTCTTCATGATTACAAATATTATACATACCAATGGTGAATATACTGCAACGTCATCTTGTTAGAATCGATGTCTCAAGCTTTCGGATCAAATTATCATCAATCTAAGCTTATGTTGCATTTGTATGAAATAGCATGAAAAATCCTAAGCAACACAACTTGCTGCTAAATTTTGTTGAGTCCTTCTTCAATAAAATAACCAAAACAAAAAATAAGAAAAATTACCAAACAATAACCAAATAAAACAAAACACACAAATAAAACAAAACAAACAAAAAAAACCTAAGAACAACAACCAATTTGAATATTCAGTTGACGATTGTTCATTATTGTTGCTCAGAAGACCTCTGTTTTCCATGGTTTTTCCTTATACTGTCGCCGCGTTGTCTGAGATTGTTTTTTTTCTTTTTTGAACAAATGTACAGTTCATTTTTAACGCGAGCGCACAAAGACCGATATCACTTACCCTGTGTATACAGGATGCTCTAAAAAGTATGTACAACACTCCGCCAGTTATAGTACAACTCAAAATAAGCCGATTAAGCCAAACTTGCCTTAGTACACCCTTTGGGAGGCAATCCTAAATTTTAAATTTTGAAATAGTTTTTTATGACTAATCCATTGGTGTAAAACCTGGAGTTTTTAGATTTCAATATCCTCGTATTTACAACGCCCATGGAGGTCTCAATCTTCGATTCGAGGTAACCTTTTTACACCCTGCAATGTATATATGTAATATATATGAAGGTAATTTTAGTCTCATGCTTACGACCTTAATTTTGGTATAGGTATTCATAAAATCATCTAGTTAGTCCATTTTCATCTGTCCGTCTGTCTGGCAGCACGATAACTCAAGAACGAAAAGAGATATCTATAAAAAAATTAACAAATTAGATAATTTGAAACAAATTAGGTTAGAACATAAGTTTCCATTTTCTCCAAAACTATACAAGATAGAAGGTTGAAAATGTGTAGATAGCTTCAAATACTTAGTTTTGTGATTCTAATTCCATACCATACTTGTCGGACAATATGAAGGGAGGGGGAATAGCAAATGTTTCGAAACTTCGAAAGGGCGATCAGAAGGACAAAATTATATTTGATATAGAAGTTATTTTTTTTTTTTTAATTATTGAATTTATAAAACAATACAAGGTCTGCGTAAAGCGTATTTCAACAATTAACTGAATCAATTGTTTATTTTCCATTTCCTTCTCGTCGATCTCTTGGGCCCTGGTTTATACGTATAAATTCTAATCAAGGATAATCTAAAATCCCATTTTATTGAAAACAAAGTTGATTTCATCTTTAAAGAAAAATCAGGATATTCTTCACAAATGAGTTTCCCGAAATTAAAACAACCTGTATTTTATCTTTTTTTTTATATTCCAATCCGTTATTTGACAAAATTAGCTGAATACTTCACTCTGTATTAATGATTTTTATGATTTTTATGATTTTTAAAAATTTTGGAGTTTAGGTTTCCGTAAGCGAAACAACTAAAAAATAAGCTATGATCTTCAAAATCGGTTCAGTGCGACTTAAGGGTTCAGTAGCCGAAACATTTATGGAGATTTTTTTAAATTTTGTAAATTTCACTTGTGTTAACCAATTGAGTTAGAAGGTACTATATTTGTATATTGAGACATTCGACCAAAATTACCTCCAAAAAAAGGCAAAAATGAGGCAATTTTTTTAACATATCTTACTTTTACTCGGAAAAAACAGAAAAAAAAAGAAGATATTCAAGAATTAAGTTTCTTACCTTCGATTAGCATAGTCACAAAATTGGCACGATGAACTTCATATGAAAATGAAAATTGCTTTAAAAGGTGATAAAATAAAAGTACTCGATTAACAAAAAATATAACGTTTATATTGTCATAAAATATATTTTTACAATTACAACGCAAACAAATCATAGACTCTCTAACAGGTACATGCAAGGTATAGAAAGAGATGCTTTAGCTAGATTCAAAGGAGGCTACGTTTTCACGATATCAATTTTTAAGCAACATATGCATCATTGCTAGATTTCCTCCAGCTATAACTGTAACCTTCTAGCTAAAAATGTACATCTTTCTACAGATCTAGTTAAAGAAAATCCAACACTCTGTCTATGTACCTGTACAATAAATAAAAGTAACCTTTTAATCTAGCTAGAGCAATTCCAGCTATAAGTACCCTAACAAATGTTTAAATATTAAACAAACAGTGGGGTCTTACACTCTTTATTAATACTATTTATTTAAGACATAAATCGTTAGTACAGTTAAAGATCTTACAAATAATTTGTTGAGAGACATTTGCGCCACTAACTCATGCGTTACTAATGATATTTGACACCTAAGAAACACATTCCATGAGGTTTCAATCAAAAATGCGAGCGGTTTCTTTTACTGTACTACGTGTCAAATGTCAGAGGCTGACTTATTGTGGATACATCTACCATCCGATTAAAATATGCCATTTTATGATATCACACCACCTGATTGTTTGTTTTCAGCTGAGTATAAATAAACAAGATACATAAACATCTCGAATCAATTTCTACTTTACTCGTGCTTTATAAGTACGATCTTCCGCACAGTGTTCAATACTAAAACATTGTACCTATGCATATACTCAATATACACACACAAGTGCAAATCTATAAGTTGTTTTTTGCTTATATTTTTCACAAATTGGGCAACAACTTGTCGCAGAAAAATAAAAATTTGAGTCACGATATACTGATTTTTCACGATATACCGATGTATATATGGTATCTATAAATGCCATCCTCAAGGTAATTCACTTTTTATAGTCAAGTCCATAAAAACATACTTCTATTTATTATTTCTAACCCACCCTAGAATGTTCTTTTGATCATTCTGATCAAAAGCTCCTTGGGCCATAAAAATTTTTAACAAATAGTTTTCGAGCTACGGGGGATCAAAGCTTGTGACACTTTTTCAAACCACCCCCAACATGTTCTTCAGATCGTTCTAATCAAAAGCTCTCAGGGCAACCAAATTTTTTAAAGGGTAGTTTTCAAGGTACGGGCTATATAACGATAGTGAGCTATAATTATATATAATGTATGTGTAGCTTTGAAAGCATGTAACTCGAAAACTATCCGATAAAAAATTTTGCTGCCTTGAGAGTTTTTGATCAGAATTATCCAAAGAACATTTAGGGGTGGGTTAGAAAAAGTTTCACAGAAAACCATTTTCCTATCTAATATTGCAGGGTCCTTTTTTTAACATGTTATGATCTCTTTTACTATAAGCGAAATAGCAGTTAACATGAGTAAAATAGCCTTATTTTCCACTAGTAACTATCTCCAGTATTTTGTGTTAATAAAAGCAAAAGTACCTACTATCTTGTTAAAAAAATATGTCTGACATGTCTTGACGAATTAAGCAGGACAAACACATCGTGTTTTCCACTTAGTTTGGCATAAATTATCTAGGCCCGTGAGTAAGAACTACTTATCCACTCATTTTGCGGAGGATATGTAGTTCATTTCCTCAAACATTTTCACTACCACACATATTTTCAACCAATCATATTAGCCAAATTACTGTCAAAATCTAAACTAATTTTTAATATATTAGTTATCTCAATAACCCATGACAATTTTTAAATAGGGCTTTTCATTTACAAAATGATTCTTTTTTGTTTCGGACTGTTTTCAATCAAGTAAAGACATATCTTATATCTTCTATCCTTGTCAAAAAGGACTGCTTGAAAAAGATAAAATATATTTAACTTTCTTAGCTTGAATAATTTTTTGACAATTGTCCGAAACAAAAGCAAACCGATGAAAAGGTCTATTATAATTATCCTTTAATTTCACATTTTAGAGGTGTGTAGGATTATTAACGTACTTCTGCAATTTCTAATTCGTGCTACGCACTCGTTGTGCAAATTTCGCATACGTATACTTGATTCCATAAAAATCGCCACAGTTAAAACATTCTAAGCGTACTCATTATATGTTATGTTATAATAGTAACACTTAGAATGTTTTAAAACGAGCGTTTTTTTTGACATAGAGTATACGTTAATAATGCTCTTATCCCCACTTGTATCGTAAATATCTGTTAACGCACACAAGTTTTTAAGCACAAGCATGAGGATTAATTAGATAATTTTAAAATCCTTAACTTGAGATAAAGTAAAAACAATAGCTAATTTTTGTATAAAAGTGCAAGACCCATTAAAGAATTGAAATTTAACATTTTATAATAAGCTTATTGACTTGTCTTTATTTATTAATAAATGGTATAAGTTTTAAAGGCCTTTATATAATGGCATTAAAAACACATTGGAATTATCCAAACTTAATTACTTTACTTTATGAAGAACATAAAAGTTTACAAATTTCAACGATTTTTCAAAAATATTTTTTGTGCATATATTAAATATTTAAAGCTGAAAATCTTATGTAATTTCCTTTCTTTGCATTTTACTAAATTGTAAGTTTGTTTAAATGTGTATATAATACAAGTGATTCAAACTTTTATACCCAAACTTAAATAATTTACACAGTTATGTCCAAGGTATCAATTTTAAATTTATATTCCAGTTCATATTTTCTAAGCTTGAAGAAAACTTGGGATACTTTCAATTGCATTGATATCAGTTACAATTTGTAACGAATTTCATATTCGTTTGCAAGTCAATATATCTTTGAAACTCAACACTTGATAAATAAAACGGAATTTTCCTCATTAATTGGTTTTTATTCCAAAATATTTATTAGAATTTACAATTCTATAAAAAAATTGAATTCTAAATCTAATACTTTGTAACTACCAATGATATCTGAAATTTATTTCAATTATCTTTTTAAAGTCAGGCAAGGAGAATTCTAAAGGATTTTCTAATCGTCGTATATTTTCAGTCATTCGCCTGTCTTTTCTTTGTGGCACCGATCAGGCCTAAATTGTGTGACGTAACTATATCGTTCGAGAGCCATTACAAATTAATCCGACGGGGATCTCTCCCACACAATATAAAGAAGCTCAAACAACGTAAAAAATTTTTGTTTCAGTACAAAATTTTATTACAATTCCTTTTTCGAACCTTCTGTTCAGTACCTTCTGTAAGTGTTAATGGGCATCATCAAATTTCGAACCAAGGAATGTTCGATGGATAGAATAGCTAAAATACTTCGAATGTGCCCACCTAAGGTCTATTATTTTCATAACAGCAAATTATTTTTAAAAAACTTTTGAAGTTGGTTGCCTGAAACGTGTTGAAAAGTTTTAAGAGCTCCAAGAAATACATGTTTACACAAAAAAGTATATTGCAAGTTAAACACACCGACATAATTTAAAAATGTTAAATAATTTAATTACCTACAACTGTTTAGTTTTTATGTTTGGATAATGTATTCAATTGATTCACTTTACGTATATGGATGACAAAAAGTTCTGACCCACCATCCATACTCTCGCGGAGTACCCTTTCGCCGAGTATACTCGCCAAAGTTAGCCAAAATGAACTATTAACCACTACATTCTCGTCTTACAGTTTACTTCGCAAGTATCTCATTGCTATGGCTGACATCGAAGTGACAACAACTGCTGCGGTAGCTATATTATAACTTTTGAACTGAACTCTACAAGTTATCACGAAAACGTGGAAATGATACTCGCGTACACTCTCGTGGATGCCTCGCGTGGGCTTTGACTCGGGAACAAAAAAACGCGGTAAGTCGGACAAGGCGAAACACCACAAGTATCACCTCCGCATTTTCGTTGCTCACCCGGCTTCGTGCTTCTTTCCGAGATTGTGGAGGAGGCTTTATAGTGTCTGACAAATCACTTGATGAAGAAATGATTGAATGTTTTATTAAATTGTCAAAAGTTAGTCTCGCCAGTTACGCCCTCTCCTCCCCTTAATGTGTAGCGTAATTTATGAACATCCCACTTCAGAATGATATGAACAATTTGGTATAGGAAAAAGAACATGTGTCAAAACTTCGCTCAACATTTTAAATTTTTTTCCGTATTGTTATTTCAGTTTTTTTAAATATTCCAAACAACAGTTAGGTAGTATTTTTATGAAAAACATCATACGACACAAAGGAACATATAAACTATGCCATCCCTACCTCTAATATGTATGTATGACTTCTAGCCTAGGTTTCTTTAAATTATTTCAAAACTGTCTTTAACTGTATTTTAGGGATAGTTTCGTGCGGATTTTCTGACACCTTTAGCTCTGAAGGGGTACGTTTCAAAGCACAATATGTTATTAAATCCATAAATTTTTTGTTTGTTGGTACCCTATCATCCATCCGATTATTATCATTTGTTCATGGCATCTTGTAGATATACACTTTTCAATAAGTGACATAATAATAAACATAATTTTGCCTTAAATCCATATTTGCCAAGTTTTTTTACATATATTAATTTAAATCACACAATCCTAGTGTTTTTAATACAATTGAAACATTGAATAAACACTAATTAAAATACTATTGGAAGACTAAACACCTATACCCCAAATTTATTCAAATGTAATTCTAATAAGCAACAGTTACGATCTCAGAAATGAAAAATCGTTTTAAATCGAAAGTTACATTTACAGTGTGTACCTAAAACAACGAACCTCCTAGACGATATGAATTTCTTATTATTTTCTAGGAAGGAAAGCCTTTAGGCGTTTATCGATCTAATAACAAATTTCTAGTAAATAAGCAAAATTGTAGGAAATAATGTTTACTATAATTTTTCATCAGACCATTTTTTCGGTCTTTTTAATATTCAGAGAAAAATTCACATTTAAAGTTCTT
The DNA here is from genome assembly GCF_905475395.1 of Chrysoperla carnea. Taxonomy (NCBI): domain Eukaryota; kingdom Metazoa; phylum Arthropoda; class Insecta; order Neuroptera; family Chrysopidae; genus Chrysoperla; species Chrysoperla carnea. Next base: position 57,304,504 of record NC_058339.1, read on the forward strand.
GAATAAAAATAAATAATTGATTGAGTCAGTTGTTGAAATACCCTGTATAGACAATGTTGAATATCAGTACTTCCTTTATTTTTAATAAATTAGAGAAGTTTAAAATACAAACACATTTATGGCGGCCATCCAGCCTCCATTTCTTCTTGTTTCGAAATTTTTCGAAGTATTTTCTAAAATACTTTCTTTTAGTTTTTCGAAAATGAAATCCTTCACAAGATTCGCTGGATTAAGCTCCCTAAAAATTTTCAACTGTCTATTTTTTATAGTTTTGGAGAAAATGGACACCAAAAGTTTGCCCTAATTTGCTTCCTTACGGAAAAACAATAATATTTACGAATAAATGTTTCTTACAAAAGTTGTTTATTTTTTTATAAGTAGCATTTTTGTATTTAAACTATTGTTCTATCTCTAACGATTTACAAGATGGGTCCTACGGACCCAAAATCGAATTGAACTATATTGCTCATTTTCGAACTCAAACTCATTTTTTACATCCTGAGTACTCTATAAATATCAGCATGGCATCTCTTTTCCTTTTCGAGTTATTATAGTGACGGACGCACATCAGACCAACACCTATAAGTTTAAACAAAGTTTCAATTTTTTCTATTTTCAATCTCTGAATACAAATTTCTCTCTTAATTAAACTTAGTGAAAAAATGAACTGATGATAAATTATTTTAATTTTTATTTCCTACAACTTTGCTCATTATAAAAACTTAAACTTCCCTGTTACCCAACAAATTCATAAAATTGAAAACCATAATTATCGAAACCTTAATAGTCAGATCGCCAAAGGACTTTTTGTTTATGAATTTCATAGTTTCTGAGTGGTCCGGTAATTTAGGAACACCCTGTATAAAATTACTGTACAATATCAACAGATAAGTAAAATTACTTTACAAATAAATTTTTATAAAAACCCTCAACGATAGAATAACGATATGAAGAAATTAAACGTTAATAGAAATGTTATGGCGTTAATATGAAGAATTGACTCAAAAATATCTACACGTATTTACAATTTATCGCCCTGTTATGCTCTCCTCCCATGAATTCAATTTATGATTCTGTTGAAATTAGTTTGCAAAAAGTCGGTTTCCGTGCAAAAGTTGCCATCATGAGGGTAGGTCCAAGAAAACAACAAATTTTTGTGACCAATATTTTTAATTTATAAAAAATAAAAATTGATGATGCAAAAGAAATTTTGAGTTGCAATTCGACAAATAAAACATAAGAATCTGTATTACCTTAAACTTCTGGGCAAAAAGTCCCTATTTTAGAAAATAGAGCGTCAAGAACTAAGATGTTTATAAAAACTGATTTTGGAGGACGAAAACGCATCGAAGATATAAATATATTTTTTTTAGTATAAACAGACATTTTTCGTTTACAAATTGCCACAATGTTTAAAAAAAGTTTTTTTTAATTATTCCTAAAATGGAAATCTTAACGTTTAAAACAACGTTTAACATTAACGTTTAAAATTTCTTCATACATTTATTATACATCAAATTTCGAATAACAAAAGAGTTTTAACAATTAATTTTAAAACATTTTTAATTTCCTATTTATGAAAAATAATTGTGAAAGCATTGTAGACCGAAATTTTTTAAGTGTTACATTCGAAAAAAAGAAAATTTGTGTTAAATTCGCTTATATAAATATTTTGTGCATTTACATACATTGTAAATTTTTAATTTTATTTGGAAATCATAGAAAATATTTTAAGCTTGATGCAGTGGAATGCTTATTGCTAATTCAGTTTTTTAAAGGCAATTATAGAAGAAAAGATTCACAAATTTTCGTTAGTATTTGTGAAGACTAATTGACAATTTACAAATTTTATTATATTCATACAAGAAAAGATTTGGAAAAATATTAAGTACCTAGTCCAATTTGAAAGCGTCTAAAGACTAGCAAACCACTAGCTCATTCAGTTTCAACTTTCACGGTGTATAAAAAAAGAATTAAGAGAAACAGTTCAATGACAAAATCATTAAATAATTTACGATTAAGCTTACATTCCATTATTATGTCAGAATGTAGTTCCAGCACGATTTGACAATTTATACCAAGCTTACGTTTCGTTATTGTGTCAGCATTTAAAAATAAAATTAAATATATGCTAATTTATTTATACCATATATTTAACATTATGTCGATGCCGCCAAATAGTAATGGCATTATGATGCCATTAATACTGGAATGCAATTCGTATGAATTCGAAACGCAAGCTAAATTATTAAACATTAAATGGATTTTTTTTAAACTTTAAAGTCAGGTGAAATTATTTAGTACAATAAAAGTGTTGCATCTTTGATATTTTGGCAAAGTTGTTTATTTGATTGTAATAATTTCGTACCGAAAAAAAGGTTGAAGTTGGAGTAATTGTGCACATGTTCGTTTTTCTTGCTTCAAAATTGACCGAGATTGAAAGGTTTAAAAACAATTTTAATTTTTTTTATTGATTGCATAGTTGTTTTGCAAATTGTGGAAAACTGTTTTTTAACCCCCAAAAAATGGATTTAACCCCCCCCCCCCTGAATAGTCGATTTTTTAATATGTTTTTACCACCAAATAAACAACTGCAGTTTCAAATATTAAAGACATAACACTTTTTTCTTTATGACCATGATTTTCTTAATTATTTTATTGTACTAATTATTTAAAGTTGAAAACCTCTCATTCAGAAAGATGTCAGCATCATCATTATTTTTCGAAATTGTAGCTTCGACAAGGAATTGATAAGCTATAAAACTCCAATAAATGGTTAAAACAAGTACAAAAAGGGCCAAATATTATCAAATCAAATCAAGAAAAAAAAACAAATTTGAAAAAAAGAGTATTATTATCACAGTTAATAATGGATCACAATATTAATGGACTGATAACATATCACACAAGTACGATAACAAAAAGAATGGTGTTTATGGTACTAATTTCCTTGTCGCTAATTACCTATGGCCTGAATCTCGTGTTTTGAATTTCAGTTGGATAAGCCTTGAATGGCAATTTGATAATATGTCAGTGAAAATCTAATCTGTATAAATTATGGATTATGCCTTGGGTCTTTTCAATCCAATTGCTCTATTGTAAACTAAACGTCAGCTGTTTCCAAAAAGTTTAGACTTTAGCGAATGTTTTGGTGATAATTAAACTGTGTTTATCGCGTTTTTACTACTGAAAAATGTTCGAAGCACGAACATTCATGAGTACCATAACCATCAAATTTTGGCGTATGGGTATGTCAAATTTTTATTTATTATTGTTTAAGATAGACTGAAACGTTAGTATATTTTCAAAGAGTGAAACAATCTTGTTGCAGTAGCTGATAGTTTGGACTTTTAACGTTGCAATACTGCAAAATGAAGGCTGTAATAATATTCAATATACGGTACCAACTCATTAATAACAGAAATATAATATGGATACCATATTTCTTATAGTATAAATATCAAACTATATCCGAAATAATTTATACAGTTACATAATTTCATTTGGCATTTTGGTAATAATATCCTATTGTTGAGCCTTCTCTAGCCCATATAAAATAGTATTTGCTGTTTTTATATAATACTACTAGAAGTTTACAAAATATAATCATAGCCTCGATCGAATCAACACAATCTTAGTACATATTGCAGGTTAGTAGTCTGGAAACAGGAATCGTAATACTTTTAATCTATAAAACTTAATAGCTAAGACAGCCAGAATATTAATAAAACTCCTAATTTTTATCAGGAACGATTGCCTTGAAATATTTTTATTATGATATACGATTCTTGATGTTTAATTTGAGTAAATTTCCATTTCTAACACATTATCATCCAAAATCTTGCCAAGAGAACATAGCTAAGAGAACAGCTATAAATCAAACTTCAAAAATAAATCATATTGATACTTGTGCTGAAGGTTTAATCAAAAATATGGCTACAATATTTTTCTCAGTTGATTACACCTCTACTAAAATAATTGATTGGCCACTTTGCTGATTCTAGAAAAAAAAAAGAATTGACTATAAGAATTATTATGGCTTTGATTGACTTACGTATAGATGTAAAAATAGATAAAACTTGTTCTATTCAAATTTTAAAAAATTAGCATATAGAATAGTTAATAATATTTCTAATTATTCTATATTAATTATTAAAATTATTGTCAATTAGTCTACAAATAAAAAGGAAAAAATATATAAATTTTTTAGAAAAAATATATCTTCAGAATTAACAGATAGATAAATAAATTTAAATTTTTTTTTTTATATTTAAAATTGAATATTAAACATTTTCCAAAAATAAATTACATTATTGAAATATATAAATATACATATTGTTTTAAATTGGACCTACATTTAAGGCCAGATTTCAGACTGTAAAATATCTTTGATAAACATCTTTTACAAAAGATATTTAACGTAAAATTTATTGGATAAGGCAACATCTTTAGTCAAATATGTAACCAGGATGAAGAGAACGAAGACGATATCGTCGAGTAAAATGAAATGAATAGTTAATATTATTTCATTCTTGCCTTCAGGACCGTAACTAGAGCATATGACAGTGCATGCATGCGCCACGGATACAACAAAATCTGAGGCGCAAAACAAAAAGGATGTTTTGTATTTAAAACAAAAAGTCCGTGTATTTAGGAAAGAAAATTTAAGTCGTATAAAATTGAGAGGGTATTTGGAATATAAGCCCAGTCCGTTTATAACAAAAAATTTATAATCCAATGCAAATTTTTCGTATTTTGTTATTTAAATTTCGATTATTTAAAAATGTTTATTTGATCCAAAATAATTGTGAAATAATTGGCAGATCATATTACTTAAATTTAAAAAAAAATTAAAATTTGTTCAAATTAAAAATTCTTAAATTATAGCGAAAAGAACATAGTTTCTACCGAGTGTCTCACTACACGTCTCACTGTTTCCCTTCCACTTCTTCAATTTTCATTTCATTAAGGGGAGGCGCGAATTAAATGCATGCCACAACAAACGCTGTGTACACTCGTTACGGCTCTGTTTGCTTTATTGTTGGATATTCAAGAATAACTGAGCAAATTTGTATTCTCTTAATCTTCATACATTCTTAAAATATTTATACATTAATTGAAATTGAAACTTACAAATCAAAAATTTATTTCATACTACGTTACAATTTTCCTAACAATAAGAGTGCTGATCATCTATATAATATCAATCTCTAATTGCAACTTTATAAAAGTGATTACTTCAAAGCATTTTTATAGCATACTAGCGGCCCCGACGGACGTTGTCCCGTAAAAACGTAACTCCAATTCATGAATACCTATACTACGTTTAGCCTGTCCGCTAAACCCCAATTTAACTCCTATTTATTGGAGTGGCCTGACCTTCGACCTTTGGCCTGACCTTTGATAGTAGAGCTCGCTGCGCTCGCATATGGCTCTAGTAAATGCCTATTGACAATACCTGAATACTATTAAAAATACATAGTACACATAGTATACATAATGTGATATGATTTATATGCGCTCCCACCATTTAATGAAATTTCATTTTTTTGGTACGTAGCCCTCAAAAACAGTTGTAGTGGACCGAATGGTAAATCTAAACCATTCTCCAATCCCCTTGAACTCACACAAAAAATTTCATCGAAATCGGTCCAGCCGTCTAGGAGGAGTTCAGTCACATACACACACACACAAGAAATATATATATTAAGATTTGATAAAAGATCTTTATCAAACAACTTTTATAGCCTAAATCTGCCCTAAGAAATAAAAATAAGTATCTAAAACTGAAAATGAAATGTTAGATTTTTTATTTTATTCCAAATCATCTGTAGATTCACCTTCTAAAGTTAAGCGTTGTTCATCTTTTTTCTTACCATTATTTTTTCCATTTTTACTTCGTCTATTGACAACACCATCAGCTTCGTCCATCATGCGTAATATTTGTGCTTGATCGGAACTATGCATCGGAGCTACGGATATATCACGTACGGCACGAAACTTACCACAATTGTTTAAATGTTCATTTTCCAAACGAAAAAAATTCCATATAAAGCGTCTACAAATAAAGATGTACTAACTGATTTTAAATACTAGCTAATTTTGGATGCGTTAAATTCGGTAAATATTTGACACGACAATCTACTTAATTGTTGCGTTTTCTCCAAACGACTATTCTAGCCTACTAAAATAATATTATTTTACGCTTATTTCTAGAATAACGATTTTATTATTTATTTTTAGATTCGAACGGCGTAGATTACATCCCAACGGCGTTTAAAACTTATAAATGGCATTCGGATATGTATATATTTTAGGGCGAGATAGATTATTAAACAAAAAACTACGTAGATAGTAGAACTACGGATTTCCGAACTTTTTTAAAACTCGTAAATGGTAAAAAATAGAAGAAAACTTTAAATTATATTAGTCTTCATAAACAAACTAACAAATTTTACTGAAAACATTTCATAAAAAATCAGTAGACTTCACTAAAGTCAAATATAAAAATAAAAAATATCACGTCTCAGTTATCAGTTAAAAGCTCGAGTTAACGTTTAAAAGACTATGAAAGCTTAAATCAAATACAGAGTTTTTAGCAATGTCCCTTTCAGCGAAACCACTATTGTCGTACTCATATTTCTAGAGGACTTATGAATAGATTAAAAAATTACATTTTTCTTTAATTACCTAAAAACTTCTAAAGGTGCTATTATTGTCACCATCAAATCGGCATGAATATAGCCCATTTCCGTAAGTGACATAGACAGTGCCCATGCGAAACGTAATAGAAGATCTTCAACAATTCCAAAATAATAGAAACCCTGCGAAAATACATATATTAAATTATTCCCATTCTTATTTCAAAAGGAATAAGTTGTTAAGCTTCGAGTATCAAGAATTAACAGGTTTGAATACAATAAAGTGATTAACATGAAGCTACGCAGCTACATATTTGGTAAACCTCAAGGAAGGCGTTATGCCTAATAAATCACTCGATCACACTGTAAACTATGTACTCATTATGAAATTTTAAAACAAAAAGTCTTTTGATGTTTTTCAAACTGACGACGCACCGTTAACGGTTTAAGGCTTTGATAATTATCGTTTTTAATTTTAAGAATTTCTCGACTAATATTAGGAAAACTTAAATATTTATAAATAGCAAAGTTGCAGGAAATAGAGTTTAATATAACTTTTTTATCAGACCATTTTCCAGCTAAGTCAATTTACTCGAACAATAATATTATTATATATCTTAGACCTCTGAATTTAAATTTCTCTGTAAATATTAAGCCATTATGAAAAAATGGTCTGATAATATATTAGTAAAATTTATGTCCTACAACTTTGGTTATTATAAAAATTTAACTTTGCCTGACATTTCTTAACGTCCGAGGCACCAATCGTTAACGTCAGATCGAAAATCACCAAAGTACTTTTCGTTTTAGAATTTTGTTAGGCAAGCATAGTTTATGAGTGGTTCAGTGACTAAAAAATATCCAGTACCTATATATCTGCGGTTTACCACTGTTACGTTGATTAATTTGTCTACACTTAAGGAAATAATTTACCTATTTCACAAGATCAGAATCAAAAAACGAAAAATATTTAAATAGACATTATAGAAAATCATACATACCGTCGATGAATATACAATTTCTTCTCGTAAAAATCGATTGTCTCCAGCTTTCGGATCAAATAATCCCCAATCTAATTTGATGTCCCATGTGTATGAATAGCATGAACTGATTATGGAAGCTACTACCCACATATGAAAATATGGATTGTCTTCATCCGTAAGATATTTTTTTTCTAGATATAAAATTATTAAAATTAAGATATTAGTTAATATTAATGCAAGATTTAGATTTTATGGATTTTTAAAAATGAACGCAATTTTTGTATTTTTTGGGTCAAAATTACCTTATTACCTGCCTACTGAGTCTTATCAAAATTGGAGACAACAAAAATATTCTCAATTTGTTACGATTTTCTTAAAAATCACAAAACAAGTCTTTTGTTTCGGAATTTGAAAAAATTTGCCCAATTATAGGACATTTGAAGAGATTTGTGGGGATAGAATATTTTCAAATATACCCAAGTCTGGTATCAAATAAAAGGGCATGATGTGTACATTAAAAAACTGTAAGTTACATGAAAATCACTGCAGCCGTTTAAAAATGGTGAGCTCTTTTATCCAGGGGATTCCCAAATTTCATAAAATTTACTAGATACTTGTTTATTTTGATGAAACCATAATGTAACACAACGAAGCGTGACAAGGTACAGCTAGTATCATATAGAAAATAGAACAATTTTTCTCATCCTCAATGCAAAAAGTTAAAAGTGTATGTTTTCGAATGAGTTTTAAACTATCAAGATCGGATTATTTTTCGCGGATATACAATATCTGAATATCAAAGAAAATAAATGAGAACTCTAGGATATTTTCGGAGAACTCTAGGATATTTACTGCAGTCAACCACCAAATTAGCAACGAGTAACATACACAATAAGAGTAATTACGATTAGCTAATTCATACCGACGATGACTACTTGGTAGTCGAAATACGTATTTATATAATACCAAAAATTGATCTAGGAAATTGGGGCAAAAATCGAAATTTATTACAATATCTGAAATTGAGTCAAATTTTTTTTTTTTTTCTGATAAGTCTATCTGTATGAAATTCTATGTCGGTGAGAACAGCTACTTGATTCATAGATAATAATAATGTCGTATATATAATTAAAAATATCAAACTTAAAAATAAAAATATGTCAATGAATAATGAAATTGTGTTGTGATTATGAGTTTATTTTTAGCATTGTGTTGTTAATTTATGTGCCAAGAAACATCTGGTGTGTGTATTGTAAAAACATTATTATGATTCATGACTTTAATTTACAAATTTACTTATATAAATAAATGTATCAATTGTTTGAACTTCAATTTATGATTGTTTAATGTTAAATAAATTTTTTTTCTTAATAGTATGCAGTTGCCGAATGATTTCACTTCTAACTAATTCTATTGATAACTCGGAGTTGCAACTCGCCAACTGGCGATAATAATTCGTACTAATTAAAACAGGAAGTGGGCCCGTTTTCAGTAATTCCAATTTAGACTACCAGGTTACTTACCAGTTATCAATACCTGGTTTAAATTTATTAACTGTTATAGAATTAGTTCGAAGATTGAATAGGTTTTAGAAAGCCAGAAAATTTTAGAGCAAGTAATAAAGCAATAAAGACAAAATCAATGTCTTGTGATCTTGTTGCATTTCATTAACTAATCGTTGCGTTTTGTGAAATAACATAAACGATATATTTGGAATCTGAAAAGGGCAATAAAGGGCTCCATAGATTTATAATATAATTTGGAGGCTGATCGTTCGGCGAGCAAAATTTAGCAACTAGTTCGCGATCAGTTTTGATGGTGAATATTAAGTAACTAACGAACAAGTTAAGAGCCAAGCCATGGATGTAAGTTAGCTGTTCGTTACGGACTGACACACATAATACTCAACAACTAGCTAATACTAAATGAGACCGCTAAATAGAGAGAGACTTAATGTATATCGCTCTTTTTAGCGGTCCTTAAATTTTCTCATTACAGATTTTAACAGAAAAGAACGAATGACAGAATAGTCTGCCCTTTTAAACACTCAAAATAGAAGCAGTTTCTAATGGTCTTCAAAATATCTTAATGCAAAATTTTATGCCGTTGTAGGAGTTGTGTAGCGCAGGAGGCTGAATAGCTCAGGTTCGTGACTAGTAAGAGATAGAGAAAAATTTATATTACGGCGCTATTCATATTAAAATAAGAAACACCTTTTGTTCGAAATGTTTCTCCGTCGAATTTATTAAATCAACGGAAAAATGTTTCGAGTAAAAATTATTTGTTATTTTAAAAAGAATTACGTCCTAATATAAATTACTCTTTAGCAGGGAAAAACTCAGCTATGCGAACAGCATCTATTTTTTAGCTCTGTGCATTATGTTAAACTCTCCCTCTCTCTATTTTCAGCATTCAAAATAATAGTATGTATTCTGCCATTTTCTTTGTTTTGTAAAAATTCTTATCTAATATAACTGAGGGATTTGCAGCAACCGTGTCAGTTGAAGTTGGAGGTAGCTATACGAATGAATGCATGCCTTATGCATTATTTGCAAACCATATTGTTGATTAAAACGGATTTCCAAAATTATAAATAAAATAATTTAAAACTTTTCCACAATATCCAACAATTAGTTTAATTTAAAAATTACACAAGATAGAGAAATGTAAAGTAGCCAATAGATAAAGAGGTGGATTTATAAATACATTTTCATTTTTTAGCACAGCTTAATGCCCAGATTTAATTGCTCAAGCTTACAAAGCTAACATTTATTTCCTCGTTTTCTTTAAGACATAATAATGTTTCTATTACAAATCGGATATTTTTAATGTTTGCAATACATTAGAAAGATCCAAATGTTGATGATAACCATATTTATAATAGTTTCAACAATGGCCGCCTTAGTAGTCCTCATTTCAATTTAATGTTTCTTGGCATCAAGTATAATTAAAAAAAGCACATAATTGAAATCATTAATCTTCTTGAAATGATCTAAGAAGTCTCCATTGTTATACGAGGGCTGGCAATGTTTCCAAGAGTGAATTTTGGGTATTCCTTTCGTATTGTTTGGTTGAGCCAGACACTTGAGAGCGATTGCGTTAGCCAACGTGGGATGTGCGTAAATTAAACAACTTTATTTCTGTCTGGTTAATTAAAGTTACAGCTTTGATTATAAATCTAATTAAAATTTTATTTTCTAATAAATAATTTTTTGAATGTTCCTAAAATGATTTTAAAATCAACAAAGGCAGTGCACACTAGTAAACGCAACCGATCTCAGAAGCCAGGCATACGCCATCCCTACGTAATTTCAATAAGAAAAGAAATATTCAAAATCCAGCCCACCTGAAATCAACTTTTTCGGGACTCTTATAATATTGGAAATTTATTTCTGTTCTGAATGTATAAAAATATAAAAATTTGTCATAAGAAACATAAATTTTAAAAGAGAAAAAAATATGTAAAACTGTGTCACAAGAAACAATAAATTTAAAAGCGTAAAATATAAGTAAAAAGTAAAACTGTGTTTTAAGCACGTCATAAGAAATATAAATTTAAAAGCGAAAAAGATATGTAAAACTTACATGAAATACACACCGGTTAGCAATAAGGATTAATACATTTAACACATCAGCATGAGTTTAGAAATTTATTTACACAAATACATATAAAAGAACATATTATATTGGAAATATTTAACTTACCATTATGTGTTAAATTAAGTGATGAAAATAGTACAACAAAAAATGTGGTCGCATATTTTACGGCATTAGCTAAATGTGGAAATGCTTCACGGGAGTCACGATAACGTCGAAGGCATTGTGCTAAACGAAACCACGCCGGTAGGCATGCAACAAGCGGTCGTAAATAAAATAGTTTATCAACACACTGATGAGCGTCTGTAATTAAAAATATTAATTTTAAGGTTTTAAGGATAAGTTAAATGATATGTAACTAAATTAAATGACTTGTGTGTGAGGTATTATAAAAATTATTTTTTTACTTGAAGGAGTCTTTTATGGCAATTTGTTTGACATAACCGCATAGATTCGCATAAATTCGGTTCAGTATCATTGATGGCATTGTTTGTGCTTACTTTTAAAAGCACTGTTTCGCTATTTACTGAATCGATTGATTTAAGTTTTCTTCTTTATCAAATGATAAGAAGTCGACTTTGTTTTGTCTATGTCTCTCCTTTTCAACTTTGCGTCGTCTCAAAATGTACCTTAGATCGGCAATGTCTGAAGATCGATCTAAAGTACATCGCAGTGTAGAGGTCGATGCACACAGAGTTTTGTAAGTTTTTTTCTGAACCAGGCAGAATTAACTTATTGAAATAGTTACTAAATATCACATTTTGACATAATAAAATGTTACTCTTACTCGAAAAAAGAGTTTCTTGTTTGTATTGACTTTATGAGCTAATATTGAATGATTCCTTCGCACAGACTTGACTCTTTCAAATAAAAAATAAATTTTTATCATGTCTCATAACAAGTTGTTTAAGTTTAAAGTTTCGTCATTTAAAATAACAAAACCCTTTGGTATCACAATACTATTTTAAATTCGAATTTTACTCACCGTTGGCAACATATAAATCTCTATTTGAAATATAAAAACATACGAAATATTGTAAATCTAAAAATGCGGGTACGAGACTATTTAATTGATCTGCAAACCAAAAGTCAGCAAAACGAACATAACAAAATGGGGCACTTATAACTCGACCCTAAAAACAAAGTGTGATTTTTCATTTTTGAAGACCAACAAAATAAAAAATAGGAATTTATTTTTTAAACTTATACGATATTCGATTTAATATTTAATTATTAAAAACGATGGCATACATTAAAGCTGCTGTTTCAGTAATTCAGTAATTCACAAAGATAATGACTGCATTTTAGTGACAATTATTCAGCAAAAATTTGTAGCCCTCGATACCAGACTAACTACGAATATAAGCTATTATTTATTCCTGTCCTGCTTCACATTGTAAAAAATGATCCTCTTATTTTAAATGTACATAAAAGTTAAATATTGCACTCAAATAGCGTATAAATTAAAAAATCATTTATCTATTAAATGAATCTTACCAGAACACGTAAAGTCCAAAATCGAGCTTCATATCTAAATGTTTTGGTTGGATTTATTAAAAATGCCAACATTAATGTATACAAAACTAGTGGATTCATATATGGCGGTATTGATAGATTGTAACTATATAGGAAACATAGAACACTTAATGACCATATAACACCAAATATGGCCGCCATTTCAATTATATGCTGTTCTGATAAATGATTGCGAGGATCTAATTCGAATATTAAAACATGATTTACACCCGATGAACGCCAACCGTATACATTTATACCCCATAAAAACATAAATTCAATGATAAGCAATGGACCACGATATAATCGACATACAATTCTCCAATCGTCTCGTCCTTTGTGGAAAATTGCTAGAATAAAATAAAAATTTTATGAATATCCAATTGCCGAGAACGAATTCAATCCAATTGAAAATCTGACCCAGTTCAATAAGATTTTTAAATTTCCTTTTCTTTTAAAAAATGTTCGTTCAACTACCATTTAGTCACCATCAGTATGGATTAGCTAATCGTAATTACTCTTATAGTGTATGGTGATAGTTTATGGTGATAGTCTGCACCGTAATTTAATTTTTTTTAAATCCTCGGGCTCTCGTTTATTAAGTAAAAAATCGAATAGCAGAATTCTTAGTTTACTTTTTATAATATTCAAGTTATGGTTCAGTACTAAGGCGCTGAGTACCCACTGTATTCGACTTATTGAGACATTTTCATAATTCAAGATAATGAATTTTTTGACATAATGTGTGCAGAAATATTCAATAAAAGGTCGATTATAAAAAATTACTTTACCAGAAATAAAAACTACGACAAGTAAAATTACTAAGGCTCCAGAAAAAAGACCAACTTTAAACGTTGTCCAAGGACTTTGTTGTTCACCTAATGGAGGTACACGTAATCGTTTCATTGCACGTTGTCGATCTCCGCCTTCAAGATCTTGTGTGACAGCGGATTCTGTTTCTCGAATAATTCGATCAATATCTTTATTAACAAAAAAATGTGACGTATCAACATTTTCTTGCCTATATTTTGCTCCATTATCAACCGACAATAACTAAAACAATATTTTGATTTTAATAAATTTTAAATATAATTATTTCGTTAATATAACTAACCTTATCATGTTTTTTGAGTATTTTCCTAAAACCTGTGTAGTTAAGATTTTGATAATTTTGTAATAAAATAAGACTGAGATAAAATTCACTAAAAGCCAGTTTAAGTTCTTGTAATTTTTTAATTGGTACATTTCGCCTTTTTAATAAATTTTTGCGCTTATATTTACTTTCTTTTCCTTTGAATTCAGCATCTAATGCTTCACTTAATTCATTTTGTAAACCTGCATATTTTCTTGTTGCTTCCGCTAATTTTTCTAAAATAAATATTTTAATTGTGCTTTTTAATTAATATTTCAGCAATAATAGCTTAAATATCCCATTTATTACCAGAGTAAAATGTATTTATTTTTGCCAATTCTTTATCACAATAATGAAAAAATTGTTCATCAAATTTTGCAAAATAACGTGTAATTATCTCTGGTTCAACTGCTTCAGCTGATGGTGCTTGCTCTACGGCAGCATATAACAATGCTTTCATTTCCTAAAAATAATTATATCATTAAATGTAGGTTACCTATTTATAAAATTCATTCATTCAATAATGAACCAACAATATACCTCATAACTGATATATTGTTTACGCCATTCAGGTGTTATATGCGCAGTTAAATGTTCAGCAAATTTCATTTTTACTTTTTTATTATTTTGTATTCTAAATCATTTGAATATTATAAATTGTGGTGGTTTAAATCGTATAAATTATGCAGATTTATCCTTAATATACAATGACATCCATCCTCCGACGCCATAGCGTCGAGTAAAACGACGTTTCTTCTTATTGGTTTATTTACATTTGTGTAATTATATACAGATGTCGATAATATCGCTCACTATAAAACGCTTACAACTGACGTATTAAAAAAACTTCAAAATGTGAAAATAGTTTTCCTTTTTAATTAATATTTAATTTTTTGCAGAAGTAAAATTTGTGGAATATGTAATATATATCTATTACCTGCAATAATTGACGATTTGAATTTTGTATTTTAATTTTCAATATTTCATTATTCACTTGAATTCGAAGTACAAAGACTGTTGTAAAAATATTTGTATCTTAAGTTTAGTACGACTCAAAATATAGCGTATTAAACTAAAGTTACTTTGGTAAAATTTGCCACATTTAGATATTATACGATCATAGTTCCTGTTTTAAAATTGTTTATATTTTCAAATAAATTACGCGATACTTTTAGCTCCCTACCCAATAATTCTACGCCTATGGAAATAATGTAGAGTATAAAATTATGATTTAAGTTAAAAGAAACCTAATTAAACTAAAGCTCGATTCCTTTCAGAATTTACTTGAAATTCAAAATTTTAATTATTCGAAGCCATTTCGACACCCAAATTCAATTGTTCATCGAGTATTCTTCAGAAACATCGACAATAGTGTACTTAAAGCTTACTTACCATTATTGATCGACCGAAGGTTCGGTTTTGACAAATTTCGACAGAAAATCGAAACCTTCTGCTGCATCGAAACTTTGCGTTCTTGAACTATCGTGCGATTTCATGGCTTGCCTGTCACTCGCCATAAGCTGAGTTCGCTGTTCGGTCCGTGATTGTTTTATGAATTTATATACCATTTCTTTTAAAATGTAGATATTTATTATTTATATATTATTATTCATATATATTCTTATATTACATATATATTATTCATACTACAATTACACTTGACATACTTTGTATCTTTTTAAAAGTATTTTAAAAAGATTCTTTCTCGCATAGTGATTTTTTTTTTTTTTTTTTGATGATGTACATATGATTTACTGATGGTCATGGTAACCGTCTGCTGAGCCTTAAATATGATGGTAGGTAATGTCCCAAGTCGCCCTGTAAGGTCCGACTAAGGTCGCTCCCAAGTCGCCCTGTAAGGTCCGACTAAGGTTGCTCCCAAGTCGCCCTCGAATTTCTATGTGTCATATCCCCCCCCTCCCCCAGGGTGAGATTTGAAAAACTGTCACTAAGTTATGGTACTGAAAACTGTCTGCTTGTTTGATAATTCATTAGATGTGATTCTGAACATTCATCCTGCAAAGTTTGAGCTCAACAAGTCGTCTCATTCCCGAATTATGCCAAAAAACCGAAAATGTTACGCGGTAAAAAAATTTGAAGTGATGGTTCTAGAAACTGTGTAAAACTTGTTTGGATGTGTTGAGGATATCAAAAGGATCAGGAAAATATGTCTGGCAGAAAAGTAAGTGGTTTGGGATTTTTTTTGGCAGCATTTTGAAAAACACGAATTATTCTCTTGGGGGGGGGGGGGGGGATATACGTTGTTATAACAGGACATGCAGACATTAATAAACACACAAAGTATGAAATATTGAAATTTTATTTAAAAAAATAAGACTTATAACAAAGTTAAATAATAAAAACATATTCCTTAATAAATAAAATAGTAAAGTTATACAAATAAAACCCACAATATAGATGAATTGATTCACAATCATTAATCAGGTATTATTTTTTAATTCGAGATGAAAATTTTGGAGTATGAGGTGATGTTAAATCCATGGCTGACGGTCTTAAAATAAATTCTTTGAATTTTTTTATCGGTTGCGCTTTAATTATTGCTTCTTGGCGAAGACGATTTAATTCCTCTTTTTCTGCAAGACGTTTTAATTCTTCTTGCTATAAAAGAAAGAGTAACAAATGTTAATTTTAAATTTTAAGTTGCCCTTGTCAACGCAAGTGTCAGTAATAGTAAATGTCCAAACATTCACAGGCATCAATTTAAAAGTGGAAACAAAATGAAATTTCGCCTGAAATTCAACTAAGTGGATCCTAACAAGAATTTAATTTTGTTACCTTTCGAAGCATTTGTTGCTTAATATCTTCTTTTTCTTTCATTTTTTGTTCAAATTCCTCCCTCTTTTTTATCCGTTCATCCAAAGCTAACTGAAATTGTTGTACTTCAATTAGCGGGCGTGGTTTTAAAATAGGCACGAATGGTTTCTTCTGTAAAACCGTAGCCGGGCGAGCTTTAAAGGTATTTAGTGTCGAAGTGGAATTTTCTTCATTTGAATCTTGTGAACTATTGCCGCTTATACTAGTAACATCGCTATTACTATTACTTTTTGGTCGTAGAAATTTGGGAGCTGGCTTCGCATGAAATTCACGCATCTTTTTCTCTTCGTTTATAATTTGTTTAATTTTTTCCTCCTTCCTTCGTTGACTTTCCTCTCCACGTTTTATAACATTAAATGGTTTAGCTGTAGTGGGTTTTGGTGATTTATGAAGTTGAATACCATGGTGTGCATCATCTTGATATTCTAATAATCCACTTTTAGAATTAATTCCTAAATGTTTACTTCGAAGACGTGATTCTTTCATAAATGTTGGTGTTTTGGGAATTGTTGATTTAATTGGCTGTTTTTCCGGTATTCCAATAACACTTTCAAACATTTTCTTTTGCACTGGATTTGCTTGAAACTTAAATTCTTCTTTAGATGGTGCTACCTGTAATAGTTTAAAAATATTTCAATTAGGATAATTTAATGTCATGGAAAATTAATAAACATGATTGTAGTGTTAAAAAACTATTTCGATTAAAATGGTATTCACAATCTGTGTGAACTAGCTTTATAATTCGCAGTGGAGAGAAAAACAACAAATTTTATGCGTTTATTTTACAAACTTGCGATAACCTTTTTATAGAAAAAATTAAGGAAAAATTTGTTTCTCCGTGGAAAAGTTAATCAATTCTGAGCGAAGCAGACAAAGTCAAATTTTTCCTATCAGTTACCGAAATTTGTTTCTAACATTATTAATTTTTATACATACTTTTTTCTTCACTTCAGTCAAATTAAATGGCTCAAAATTGGTGATTGGTTTTTTTTCAACAGCTATTGCCGTGCTCTTTGGAACTTTGAAAATGTTCTTATTGACTTCCTGAGCTTTAAATTGATGCCTAAAAACAAAATATTTAATAGTTAACAAATTAAATTATCTTCATAAAATAAATTTCTACTTTTTGATTTCCTCCATTTCCATTCGTTCTCTTTCTTCAGCCGTTAAAATATGAGTAGGTCTAGATCTCATTTTGGTGGTAAGATGCGGTGATTGTGGTCTGGTTGTATGTACAGGTTGATATTTAGAAAATTGAAATGGTTTCGGTTTAGACTTAAATCGATCTGGTGTTTTGAAATGAAATTGTCGTATTTTTTCAGCCAAGCATTCATATTTTTTTGGTTGCATATTGTCCTGTAAAAAATCGTAAGATTATTTAAATTAATTATTTAATTAAAACTATTACACCAAGTACGATAATCGAGTACGATAACTGTGGCACCACGATTTGACAAAAGAATATTGTCAAACACACAAAAATAAAGCGAAAATGAAGAATAACAATTTTCGAATAAGGGCTCCCCCAAATAAGTTTTACTCACAATTGATATAGGTCTTTGTGGTTGATTCGTTTTTGAACTGCCATTTAAATTTAAATATTCCAATGAACCCCTAAAACAAGTAGCAAAAAATTACAAATTGAAAAACTAAATAAATTTCATTTTTTAATACTAACGAGTTTTGGTTGACATTTTTATTTTTTAGTAAATTGATACCATCAACACTCAAAGATCGTCGTAAACTATTTCGTGAAGTATCATCGGCAGCGGAAGAATTATTTTCAGTACTGTCAGATACTTCTCCATCCTCATCCTCCCTATAATAGTCTGCAATAGAAACAATAGAAATAATATACAATAGAAATAATATAATTATAATCATGCATGTTTTTTCCAACTAATTGAACCTGAAAATACTAGCAAACCTTATGAACAATTTTTATTAACACTTACCAAAAAATTCATCACCCATTACGTTAAAATCATTTGCATTTTGAAAATCCAAATAAACAGGTGCTTTAAATTGAAATATATTATCATCCATTTTACAAATAAAATGTTTTAATAAAAACAAAAATTGTTTTGTAAACTATTTGTCATCAACTGTCTGTGTAAAGTTTCATATGATTTGATATTTGAAAAAGAATTAACGGTTGGTGAATAGTTCTTGTTCTGTGATTGGTAGTTACAACTTACGACATGATAATAGAGAGAGAAAACCTAAGTTCTTTTTACTCTTAAATGATTCAAGCTAGTGACATCTGCTAGCTACACACGAACTAATAGTATACAGAAATCTGTAGTAAATTAATTTTGTCTGCACTTTTGTGTGTATTCTTAATAAAGAAAAAACAAGATTTTTATCTTTGGACCTCGACCAGACCTCCAAAGGGCCCCTATTTTGATCTATTATCAAAAACTATATTAAAATGGATTTGTATTCAGCCCGTCTTACAATAACTCATGACCGGTTTTTAACACAATATAATCCAGGCAGAATAAAGTTTTCTTTTTAGTACCTTTCAGTAGCCCAAAACACAATTTCTCGGAAACGGTTGGATAATTACGAACAATTCGAGAAGATTAGCAGTAAACAAAACTTTAAATTTTCTTATAAAAGTCTGCCATTTAAACAGGACATTTAGTTATTGTAAAAGATGATTAATAACACTTTATTCCAATTACCAACTTGGATGTTAAGCGCAGGGCCTAAAGCTCATGTTCATAGACTGTTTAAGAGATAGATGTTAATTTCTATCACAGCGTTAAATAATTTCTATATAGACTGTAATTTCTATAATTTTAAATTAAGCAATTATTAAAACAATCGTTACTGTTACTTTTGAATAGAATTCAATAATATTAAAATAAAATACTGTTTAAAAGCCATTTGAATGCAAAACATTCAAGACAAGAGTATATGACTGAAAGTGAAGAATTAAATTTTTATTACTATATTGTAAAATTTATGCAAACTGTGGTTCTGTATTACAAATAATACAGAATAATTCTTTTTATTATAAAACCACAATGATAATATTCAGCCTATTTAGTGGTGAATTTAGGTTTAGGTCCGTGATAATCCGATCATCTTAGTCGAAATAAGTGGTCAACCTCGGAATCTAACGGAATAAGCTGAATTTTTGTACAAACCTTTATTTTGATAGTACAAATGTTGTCTCAAAAGTCACATATAGTCACGCGTGCGCGTCTTTAGATATTCAAGGTCAAAGAGGTCTCGGAAATCAATTTTTTGTGAATATCTCGTTTCTGCCTTCTTGTCTTTAAAAATCGTTATCGGAACCCGTCGATGTGTAACTATGTACCTACTGAGCATAAAGTTTAACGTTAACACATTAATTGTTTGATACGAGAACTGCGACTTTGGGAGCTCTCAATTATCCAGTCTATCCAGAGTAAACTATGTCATTCATTTCACTTTTTCCTGCAGGTCTCGCTTTTTTTTTTTTTTGGAGTGCTTGGTAGTATGAAGAATAGTTATTTCATAAATTATAGCCGTAAAAAACCGCAATAAGTATAATCAAAATCAGTCGAGTAGTTTTTATAACACCTTTTTGTTTACCCCTTTGTTGGAGTATAAAATATTGATTCACGTGATACAAATAATAATTTTTAGCACTTCTTAGAGTAGATAATGCTAGTGTTATAGGTACGGAATCATTGAAATCACCATAAATATAATTTTCCAAAATTGACCTCAATGAATACTAAAATGTATTACGAATTTGGTATATATAGAAAATCAGAAATATTATTTTTTTATTTGTTTGATGCCATTCGGTTTAAAAGACGAAGGATTAGTATTATAGTGTTTCATCGCGAATTCCTTACAAAATGAAAATTTCGGTACTTAAAAACTAAAATTATTACGTTTAATCAGTTAATTAATTTCGTTTTTATAATTTGTTTTCAGGTGTGCATTTTAGTTGTTTTGTTTTTTGTAATATCTCATGTTAATGTGGGCAAGTGTTTGGATCCTGAAATTAAGTGAGTGACTCTTACTTAGCTTGCTGAAAAATTTCCAACTTTAAATAATAGTTTGTTTTTGATAAATACGTTAATAATAAACAAGTGACGAAATTTAAGCATCAAAATAAACTAGGACAAAATAACTTAATTGCTTAAATTCCTTGAAATAACGATATTGAAAGTCAAGGCCAAGTTTAAGGCCATTGTGAAATTTCCAAGAGTAATTTTTACTTGAGTAGTCTTTTTGCAATTTTTCTGCTGGATTTTTGAAAATTGGATCACTGATATGCCTACTTATGATTCGTTTAGAGTAACTTTCTTCAAAACTAAAAATTAAATAAATTTATCGAGTAATCTTTATTATCATACAAAAAAACCATTCTTGAAATTTATTTTTTAAAAGCTTGAAGAAATTTTACTGTTTTCGAAAAAATTTTTGTTTTTTGATTAGACATTTCGGGCTATACGAATATGTCAACAAACAACCTGAAGAGATTCAAGAGCTGCTATTACATCTAGACAAAACTACGGTTTGGTGATGATCTCCAGGGCATTTGATACCAACAAGACGGAGTTTCGGACAACATAAATAATTTTTAAAAATTTCAAGAATGGTTCTTTTGTATGACATTAAATATAATCCGATAGATAAATTCGTTTTTTATTTTTGAAAAAAGTACTTCTAAATGAATCACCCATTCATTGTACTAATAATATATGTAGGTAATTTTTATTTTAGAGTTTGAGTTGAAATAGTGACAAATAAGCTTACTAAGAAATATAAATGATAATGAAAAACTTGCAAATTCAGTGTTTACATTCTTTAATTGTTCAAGCATAATGAATTCGTCTTTTATCTGCCCTGTTTTGTCGGTTGGTAATTCTTTTGCTCTCGAATCGAACTTTCCTTTTACAACACCAAAAACGGATTGCCGCATCATTTCGCAATTTTTTTAGAATTGAGTTTTCTTAAAGAAGACGTGGTAATTTTCCATTTAGTTTTCGATTTATTTAAGATTAGGATCCGTCATGATATAATTCTACTATTCTATATAAATGAATCACATTTTATAGACCGTAAAATGAGTTAAAAAAAATTATTTAAGTTTCCAAATTGAAAGGAAATTTCCAAGTGACGCGTGGGTAACAATGAAAAAATAGTATTTCTTTTTCTTACTTGTACTTTTGCATACCTTATGTCGTTGCGAACCTAGAGATATGTAGGTACTCTTATTGCCAGAATAAGCCTTATAAACTTTTTGACTAAGCTCAGTTCTACCATAAAATTTCAATGCTCAGTTTTACAATAGAATCTTAGTGAACACTACAGGGCCTTGAAAACTGTTTTACTCTTTCTTTCATTCTGAAAAGTGGTAAAATGTGTCATATTACAGTCGATAAATTTTGGAGTAATGAATGAAAATAATTTTTCTAGAATTGGGCATATAATTCATACTGAAGCAGCACATGGTGATGCTGGTGGAATTTGGAAGAAGAAAATTTTATGGAAAGCAAGATGGATACAAGAATGGAAAACAAAAACAATAACAATACCGTTTTGGAAAAAAGTATGGTCACCTGTTGAAATAAATGAATGGATACCAAAATTAAATTTACCACCTCCAACACCAAATGTTGATTTAAATGGTGCTTAGATGGTAAAATGGCAATCAATATATCATCCACTTTATGGTTCCATAATTCAAAATCCCATATGATCGATTTCGAATTTAAGAAAAAATAGACCGAAAAAAATAGATCCGGAAAAAATAGACCGAAAAAAATTTCTGTTAGTATCCCATTTTTGAACAAGGGCTAAAAATTTTATAACCCAATCAACTTCTTTATAGTCGACAAACTCAATCCCATCAACTCGTAATTACAACAATACCCCGGGTCTATAAAATTTTTCTGTCTATTTTTTCCGGATTAATTTTTTCCGATTATCGATATGATTACACCATTTTCTCCTGATTATTATTTTGAAAGAATGTCTATTAGATAATTCTCATATCTTTTCCAATTTTTTAACAGCATTTCATTCAATTTTCTGCTTATAAAACCGGTAATCGACTGACATATTTTCACTACACTAAAAATGATGTTTTTGAAAAATTTGAACGGTAGGATAAAACTGATGTGAAAGAGTCTTTAAAAAAAGTTTGTTCGTCAATAACTTTGAAAATGAACAAAAAAGTCAAGTTGAAATTTACAGGACTTTAGCACATGTTTCAGAAAATTTCGGAATCTTAGGTCTTACAGTATTTTGTTGTAAAATTTTGCAAAAGAGTAATTTTTGATGGTCAATTGTTATTAAATAAACGCACTTAGTAACTTAGTAACTGGTCTAACACCATTTATTAGAAAATTTAGTCATGAACAAAAAATTTAGCATTTTCAGGAAGTACTCGAATATATTAATCATGACGTGTTTGATTAAATCTGTAAATTATTAAGGATATCTTTCAACAGACTGTAATTGTCTGTATTGATTGTTGTTAATTAATATTATTGTTGTTATTATTTTTATTATTGTTAAAATGTTAATAAAATATAAATTATATTTTTTTAAAAACCATGTTTAAATAATTTTTATTTAGAAATACTGTTAGATAGGCAAAGATTGTTACAGATACATTGTGGGTATAGATAATAATTATTGATTTTACCAACCCAAATGCTTATTTAAAACTTCTCTAATGTATTGAACATCAATACCACTTTCAACAGCATCATTAACAATTTTTTTAAAATTTGCATTACATCGTACAGCTCGCACGATAATCAAAAATTTCTCACTTTGTAAATATTCCACCAACTTTTGAAATGGTTCACTTGTTTGTAATTTTTCATCATATAAATTCTGGAATGCATTCATATCAATTAAGTTTTTAGCGGTTTCAATGAAACCTTTTAGTCCAGGTGTCTCACATGATGGTAGACAATTTTTTTTATGACTACAATCAATTAAATTTTCTTTAACATTTGGAGGTATTATTGTATTTATTACGTCTTGAATCGTATTCATGTCAAAATCGTCCATGTCTTTTAAACCGTTATCTTGAAGAAATTTCATGAACTGCAAATAATATGGGACAAGAAAATTATTATAAAGTTAACATAAGTAACATTTTTTTCAAGTCGATTTTTTTCGAAATTTTCAAGAAACTTCATGAGCTGCAAATAATACGTACACACTTAAATTCAAAACTAAGTCTTTAAGTTTATGACAAAAATAATGTTTTAGGTCAATTTATAATATTTTTCATGATACCTATACCCAAATAAGGGAGTCAGTGATGAGTAAAGGACCTTCAAGTATACAGCCCCAAAGGACAGGAAATTACACTGCTCTTGAGAGAAAATTACAATAGTCTTGCAAGCATTGTATTGCAAGCCAAAAAAAAAAAAAAAAAAAAAAAAAATTAAATAATTTGCTGATGGAGTTTAGTGTTTGAAGAGTGTAGTAACTGTAAAATTGTTCGACTAAGGTTCAGAAAGTTTTGAATTGTCCTATATTTTTCAGTTGTTTGCTATACAATGCTCTAAATTTAATTAAGTTCGTGTGGATACAGAATTGTTGGGGAGAGGGACAAATATGCACTTTTTGAGTATATGATAAAACTGTATTCTATAGAGATATCTGGAATAATTTTCATCTGATCATCAA
The DNA here is from genome assembly GCF_905475395.1 of Chrysoperla carnea. Classification (NCBI taxonomy): domain Eukaryota; kingdom Metazoa; phylum Arthropoda; class Insecta; order Neuroptera; family Chrysopidae; genus Chrysoperla; species Chrysoperla carnea. The sequence goes on from NC_058339.1 coordinate 57,328,869, forward strand.
ATGAACTACATTTCTATACTGTCTAAAAACACGAAAAAATACACAGTAAAAGTTCAATTTATTTGTTGGATAAGTCAATAGCCCCGATTGCTACTCTCTAGATTCAAGCTTCTTAAGTAATAAAATGACAAAAAATCTTTTATTGCCAAAATATGCGTAGTTTTGAAGTTCTAGAGAGATTTTAATAAAATATCAAAAGCTTGCATCGGTAAGAGATAGTCTAGGTCCTTTTTATTCGTCACTAGGTGTTGACGAACGGAAGTGAAGCAAAAGCAAATTTAAAAATGTTATTGGAAATACTCTATAACAAATTTTCATTATTTGTTTAAATCTTCATCGCAAAAGAATTTTTAATAATTTACCTCTTCAAATTCTGGCATGATAAGAATCATATCCATTAATTCATACACTTCAGTACCATCGAAAATTTTTTCTATTTCAGTTCTAAATGTTTCATCAAGAGCATAACATTGGCTAAATAATGCAAATAGTGCTTCAATATTTGACCACAAAACTTTTCCAAATTCGTCCAAGTCATCATTCAAAGTTAGGCTAATTAATTCTCTAAGATAACCTGGGTTTGTTTTGGTAGTCATACCACCATATGGTCCATTAAATGAAGCTAATACAAATATTGGCTTAAACGATTGCATAAATTATTAATAATAAATTAAAAATTTATCAAAATCCCCAACATAATCAGGTTTGATCGATTCATTTGTGACATTATAGCTCCTAAACGGATGAACCGATTTTGATTTTTGGTTTGTTTGAAATGTAATTTGATCGACCTCTTTTCTAGCTGTTTCGGGCACGGAACTCTAAACTAGCTCTTGGAACATAGCTAAGATCACTATCGATTAAATTACTATTTTTTATATAGAACTACAACAAAGTCATATTACAAAAAATACAAAATACTAGTCTGAAAAACTTACCTTTGGAGCTAGCCCCCGAAACTGTGTTTTCTTTTGGCTTAGAACATGGCAAAATGATATGGTGTTTAGGAAGAACATCGTGATACATAAAAAGGATTTCTCTCGACTATCATTAATAAATTTGTAAATAGTTCTTAGGGATAAGTACAAATAAAATTGGTATTTGGAGAAATTAAACATTTTTTAATTCTTGTATTACGATTTTATCAGCAACTACAAATTATAAGATTCATATTATGTGGAAATAAACTTAAAATGGTCATTAAATTTAAAACCGCTGCACCATCATAAACTTGGGACTGCTAACGAGTCCCATCAAAAACTTTTTCTATTAAATATATGTCCTAGCAATGCTGTTAAAGATTGCCACATTATTATTATTTAAGGGAAGAGTACGATAACTTTGATGCTGCCCTAAAAGTGAATTGAATAGTAACTACATTTTCCCATATTTTTGAATAAAAAAGGGTTTTCTATTCACCCCCTTGCATCCAATCTTAGATTGTTTTTATTTTTTCCTTTGTGTGGTTTTTTTAAAAGGTAATTTGTATATCTGATTCAGAGTTAAGATTGGATTCAGTGTTAGCTTTATTGCCTAAAAAATTAGATATTGTTCAAAATTAAAAACTAACCTGTCTAAATTTTTTATTCATAGTTATTAAATACTTAAATGAGTGATTTTTTTACATATTGATTTTCGATCAATAATAAATAGGATTAAAAGATTAACGAAAATTAAAATTAAATATATACAAACAAATTTTAATGGCAACTTCTTGAATGGGTAACTATGGAAATTGTAGAAATATCTATAAATTATGTCAACTTACCTGGAGCTGGAAGCGCCAAACGTTCCCCAACTCACCTTTTAAAATGGTTAGAAGGGTTTTCCGCAATTACTATACATTTTTTATAAACCTATTTATTTTCTACACGATTTACTCTAAGGGGGAAAACAGCCGACGGCTTCAGAACTTAACTGTAGCTTATTATTTAAGAATGAAGTGACCAATACATTATTAATTAAAATTTGCTGACGAATTTTTACCAAAATTAGATCACCGTACCAGGAGGAGATTGGATACTGTCAGTCAACAAATGGTACTATATTACAATTTGTGAAGTCTGTCCTTTGCCTGCGAACTCACTGTATGGTTCAAGAATATATTAGTGCACATGGAGTAGAAACAGAATAAAAATATTAATATATTAGCGGATTTAGCGTCATCGACCAAATTTCAAAAAAACTTAGCAGTATCGATGGGGTTTAAGTGGTGTTTTAGCGGTGGAAACCTGGAGTTTTATGTGCAGTTGCGACACAAGATTCCTACGAGTCATTGGTTTCACGAAATATGAGTATTCTTCCTGTGTTCTCATGGAGTATGATCACAGTTATACTGGTGTATACAATTATATTAATTTTCTGCTTAGATCACGGCCCATAAACGATATTTAACAAAACTCCGACGCAACTGTGCAAAAATTCTGTGGACCATCACCGGAATTCTGTGAGAGCATCGACCGGAATTGCCGGAATTTTGTGAGAACCTCGGCAATAATTTACAGAAACCCTATGGAACACCAGCAAGCTCCAAAATCCCACGAGGACATCGGCAACACTCCGCAAATACTCCGGGTGAATAGCAGCAATACTCCATTGATGCTAAATGATAACATCGGAAACCCCGACATAACACCGTAGGAATCTCGTGTTACAATTGAATATAAAACTCAGCGTTCCCTTAAACCTTAAAACTTCACCTATACATCGTGAAAACTCTACAAGGAGTGTAGTCAGTGTTTTGACAGGGTCATCGAAACCGTTAGGATATATTTATAAATAATAGCGACAAAATTTTAACGTTTTAATACATTATAATTATATTAACAAGTTCATAACAATTCCATTCAGAATATTACCATCCAAATAGTTTATGTAAAATTTCTGTGATACGATTAACATCAATACCAACTGCAATCGCACTTTGAACAATCTTTTGATAGTTTTGATCATTTCGTACAGTACGTACAATAACAAGCATTTTCTCACTTTTTAAATATTCCACTAACTTTTGAAATGGCTCACTTGTCTCTAATTTTTGATTATATAAATTCAAGAGCGCTTCGACGTCAATTAACTTTAGAGCATTTTCAAGGAAACCATTTAATCCTGGTTTGTCAATCGATGGTGGGGCCTCACGTTTAATTTTGTTGCATTTTTTGTTGGTTTTTGGTAAATGCTCTTGGATAAATGGTGGTAGTGGAATATTTAATACCTCATGAAGTAAAGCAACGTGAGCATATATTTCATCAACACCGTTGACGTACAGATAATCCACAAACTGAAAGGAATATTTATATTATTTATCTGGATAATAAAACTTGTTAGATAGGTGGTTTACAGTATAACTAATATTAACGTATCTGCCAGTCAACCCTAGTAGCTCAGTTGGTTAAGGCGCAACCAATTCCGTTTGCGTTATGCCTAGGGTAGCTGTTACAACAAAAATTATTTTAATTAATAGTTGTGATGGGCTGATGTAGTGCATGGGATATCCATGAAGGAGGTGCACTCAGCCTCTCAAAGTAATTGAGGAGCTGATAAATAAAATTAGGTGGTAAAATGATAAATAAAAAAGGTGGTAAAACACATATATGGTATCACAATGGGCACTCTATAGTCTAAGTGTGTCCTTTGTGTACAGCCAAAATAACCTAACCTAACCTATGGTGTCTGCGAAAATATTAATTTTTGGGATAATTGGCCTATCCTATGTTAAGTGGACCATTGCCATGTTTCTAACATTAACTAAATTATTGAAATTAGTTTAGGTGTTCGGCACCCAATAATGGAACAGCAAAAATTCAAATATTGTATACATACAAGTCCATATTTTCAGAATATCCATGAAAAAGGCTTTTTCAACTATCAACTATCTTATATCTCGTGGACTTCTCTATTTGTGAGCAAAGAGAAGGCAAAAGCTAAGAAGCAAGATGACTTTATGCGACTTGAAATTAACACTGTATTAAAGTTAAACGAAACACAAATATGGGAATCATTCACAATTATCTTGTTAACGCTGCAAACAGGCGAACACTAAATAACAACAGGAATAGACAACTACCAAACAGTGTATAAAATCACGTGTCATCAAATCCATTCATTATGCTATGTTATATACCCATTTGATATTTCCCTATTATCCTGGTTATTTAGTGCTCAAATTCGTCAAAAGGAAAGCTTGAAGCTCAATCTAAAGTTTTTGGGGACACGTCAAAGAAAAATATGATGTATTATATGAAAAGCTTCGCAAGTAAAACATGTTTCAGGTTCGCCAAATCGAGGTCACAAACGACGTTTCAACTGAATTGATAATGTGAATTAATGAAACGATGATAAGCTGTGCATAATAACAGCAGACAAAAGTATTGTTTCTGATTGATCTACACAATTGTTCTTAATTTGTTTAATATATTGTGAATGCAGCCAATTTACAAATATTTTGCTATTTACTTACATTTAAACTAAATAAAAATTTAATAAATAATTTTTTGAAACTATAAAGAATTAAATTAATAAAATATAAAAAATATATATATACCTGCTCAAATTCTGGTATTCCATCGATAATTTTAATCAATTGTTTCATTTCTTCGCCATAGAAAATTTGTATATCTTTTCTAAATTGCTCGTCAACAGCAAAATATTTACCAAACAATTCGATTAATTCATCACTTTTTGCCAATAAAATATTTTTAAAATCTTGAATGTCATCATTTAATGTTCCTGCCTTTGCTTGTTTCACGTTCATTCCATTTATACCATAAATCGAATATAGATTTATTATACTTAGTAAGAATAATGTTGTAAATAATTTCATTGTTAATCAATATCTTTTTCTAAAGTGATTAAAAAAATTATAACCAATGACTTTTTTTGTTAGTAGGTATATTAATTAAAAGTCACTTTGAATGCCTTTTTATATATAAATTTTTGTACTTAACAACAGTATCACAGATACCTAAGAAGTCTTTTTTTTTCTATTTATCACAAAATCCTTTGTAAGTAGCTATTAATAAATCTATATGATCAAAGGAATTTTGATTTGATTAATAATAAACTTGTGAAAATGATTAATTATCCAATGGCGGTTGGTAAGCAAAAACGTGTTTTTGAATATAATATACTTTACGATACTAGTGGGATAACAGCATTATTAACATACGCCTGTGTTTGCACAACGAGTGCGTACACGAGTTTGGCAATCGCAGAAGTACTTTTATAATGCGTTATCACACTTATATCGTACAAAACTTCTATCTACGCCTCTAAAATGTATAAAATTGGCCATGGCTTATTGACAAAAATAGAAAATTAAAAAAATTACTATAGTAACTGAATTCATTACCGCTCTAATGCGAGAATGAATATCACATTAGGGCAAAAATGAACTATTTTTTGGACGCATGTTAAGTGAGAATAGTAGGTACTTCTTTTATCACGGGCGTAGATTCACTAAAATTTGAGTGTGTGTAACGTAAATGTACATCTAGCGAATAGTGTTTCAAACCATTTGCAATAAGTTGGAAATTTGTATAGACAAAGTTGAAGTATAGCTATAACACGATGGCAACCAAGGTCTTCAACTGCGGGGCGAAAAAAGTGACGCCACAAAATTTTAATTGATTTCTGTTGTTTTGATAGAATATCACAGAAAAATAAACACAAAAGTATTTTATCCGACTCTAGACAGAATTATTTTTGCATTTATTTTTATTCCATCTTTTTTTTTCGGATTTCATTTCAGGCATTTATTTGAAATTGGTGACACAATTAAAAATTTTCTTGGTTCTTCACTTAAAAAGGGCGACTTTCCCAATAACGTTGTGGTTTGTCCAGTCAGCGCATTGTTATCAATTGTTTTAAGAAGTTGAGTGCATCTTTTTCATGCATATGCCATGCACTACAGCCTACCACAAGTATTTAAACAACACAAGGATATAAATAGAAATTGAAATTACTAAATCATTTTAACATAAAAAAAAACGCTCATTAATCATAGGACAAGAGTTCCTAAAGTTGGAACATTTTTTAAAAACTTCATAGTATTAAATAAAAGGTGCTTAACGTTTAGTCCACGATAATTTAAATTTTTTCTCATAAATTCAATTCGATACTTGTCAATTAAATCTCCAAGCTTCTGTTTATCTGGTAGAGAAAATTTTTTTGTTTTTGGTAATTTAAAATTTTACTTTAATTAAAATAATTTATAAATTTCTCCACACGACCACACATAAACCTTTTTAAGTGTTCTTCTTCAATCCTTTTTTTACTCTTCAGCCTCCTTTTCCATTCATTCTGAAGTGGCTATCAAATATTATCCCTACTTCTAGAGCTTTGTTTTTCAAAATGGTTAAAATTGCTCTGCTTATTTTATATTTTGTACTTGCTGTAGTAAAATGGATTATACCATACCCGTCTCAGTTTTTGAATACGTATTTTACACAATAGTTAGGATTTTTCAAATAGTACAATAAAATTAAATATCTATAGGAAAAAAGGTGTTGCATTTTTGAAATTTGGCACAGTTATTATGTTGTAACAATTTTGTAACGAAAAATCGACTACTCAGAGGGGGAAGGCAAAATATAAAAAACTATGAAACAAATAAAAAATCCAATGGCTGAAGTAATTATGCACATTTTTTACTCATTCAAGCACGCGCAAAATCCTCTTAATTAAGTTTTCTGCAGGGAAATTTATATGAAAAATGGTATAGATCCGATACAAATAACTTCGTCATTTTTATCGGATCAAAAACCTCCCAAAAAAGGTTTAGTTCCCCCTCCTCAGAGTAGTCGACTTTCGATACGAAGTTGTTACATTCTAATAAGCATTAAATTTCAAAGTCGCAAAACTTTTAAACCTTATTTCCATGTTTTTTTTTTATTTAATTTTATTGTACTAAAAAGTTATGCTCAACTTTAAAATTTCAATAAATTTATTTTATATAATATTCACGTTTTGTCAAATCTTTGCAAAAATACGCTACTTTTATTATTATTTCTTTAAATAAAATCATCAATATCCAAGTATTTATCATTAAAAAATAATTAAATAATGATATACTTTGTAATAAAAAAGGAATTAATCATATTTATTAAATTGTTTTTCGATTACTAGTGGAATGTAAATATTACAGACTAGGTTAAAGCAATTTTATTATCTGTCTTTTAATATTCACATTTTAAAAAAGGTACTCTGAATCACATAGTCTTTCTTTAATAATAATGTAAATAAGAGATATGGTGTAAGTAACAGTGGCGTAGTTAGCAACGAAGGGGGAAGGGGCCCCATTTCAAGACTTTCTCTGGATTTTCTTTTTCGTTATACTGTTGAGACACTTCGGCGCCTTATTTGTCAAAAAGATTGGGGATTAAAATAAGTGGACAAATATTCCCATTAAATTTAAAAATGGAAAATCGGAGAATTAAAGCGAATCAAAAGAAAATACCACGATACCTTTGATTCATTAGTTTTGTTTTTCATGTATTAGGAATGGCTTTTAATTTGAAAAAAAATAAAAGTTCTTGAAGTTAATGAAAAGAAATTATGTCAACTTATTTGTTTTAAACTTATTTAAACCATTGCCTCTTTTTTGTAAAACTACTAAACTAAAACTTACTTGCTTTCCTTTTTCAGATATCGTAATGATGGACAGAAGAACAGATGAGCAGATGTAGACGTACAGCGAAGAAACAGATCTAATTTAACGATTTTGTTATCACTTATACCAAATTTTACTTGCATCATCAATATTTTTATGCGTTATAAACTTTGGATTTAAATTTAATATACTCCTGATTTATTACATAATTGAAGGGTATACAAAAATATCATATACACGCATATTGATCTATAAAAAAATTCGTAGCGTAAGAGCTGCGTTAGCTAAGCCAATTCCCTGAGAGATTGAAAAAAAAAACACATTTTTTTTTAAATCGAATATTGCAATTTTAGTTATCCAAGATATTTTATTTTGAAAACTAAGCGTCAAGAGAAAAGATTACAAGAGTAATTTCTTTGCTTAAAACTGATCAAAAAATACAAAAATATTTGTTATTTTGAAAAAAATCAAATTTTGTACTTTGCGCACCCCTCACCTTTTGTTTATGTGTCGATTTTTCTGATTAAAAAACCCTTCTTGATACCAAATTTACGTATAGATACATAGGTATATACATATTTATCAATTTTAAAGATTTTTTCAAAATTCCATCATCAGTACAAAAAAGCAATAGCTCCATTTCCTTTGGCAATTCGCTAAAAATTCATGTCAACAATGCATTAATTCCATATAATCTTTATCAAGTGTAAATTTCCACGTACGGAGTGGAGTTTGCTATACCTACAATAGATGTTCCACCGGGTCTATAAAACATTCTCATCAAGACACAGGTGACCATAATTACCATTAATTATCATAATCAAGTAAGTACACGTTAAATGCAATTTGTATAATAAATTCATCATAATTATTATCACGTAATAATGAATAACGTAAACTAATAATAATAGTGGAGATGTGTAATACCAGGGATCAAAGTTTACATTCCAATTATTCAACTTTTTTTTTGGTTTTTAACTTATCATGATTTTACAGTATTTTTTTCGAAAATGTAAATATTAAATGGACATCGATAAAAACATATGATCCATAGTAGTAAGATATGTGATCATAGTGTACTGTTGGTCACACCCTAATGTACCCAGAATCACCTCCACCTATTATACCTGTAGGTGCCTTTTCAGTTATCTTTACAATTTACTCTAGAGAACATGCTTCTTTTCAAACTTCATTCAAACTTCTTACTCGACATGGTCTACATTTTTGTAATGTATACGTCATGCTCTTTTATTTGATACCCCACTTGGATATATTTGAAAGGATTCGATTTTTCATCCCCACGTTCTCGCTCCACCTTTCCACTGCCCGAAGATTAAAAATAGATATAAACAATCCTTGAAGGTGCGGTTGTATATCTTGTCAATATTAGAGCTTAATCGATGCACAACTTTTTGAGTTTTTGAAGCACAACCCCTTACTTTACTATAAAATTCGTTGAGTAGTTTTACAGATCTAAGCATTCTACAAATAAATGCGTATGGATAATCATTTCCTACGTTACTTATCAATCTTCTAGTATACAAACTTTGTCTTGATTGCTTGCTGTCTCATAAATAGCAATCAATATCTGCCAATAAATTAGAGAATGAATTAAGGTACAATGTATCCTTGGTACTTCATCCTACCCTGCAATTTATTTATTGATGATAGTGAAAGCATTTCTTCGATATCGTATATTAAAGGTAGTAAGCAAGTGAAAGTTGATTAACGTTTATGTTAACGTAGGTATTATTATTATTGTTATTATTATTATTATAAATATTACTTGTGATTGTAGGCGTGTGAAAGTGGTGGTCTCATCATACTAGTCCAAAAATAGCCAATATGACTTCATCGATTAACATAACTACATCATGCATTTCTATATTTATTGTTAATTGATTTTTGTCTAATATGATAATTATATTACATGAAATATTTTTTCTCATTATGTAAGAGTACATGAAGAAGCATTACAGTTCCGGTTTTACGTTTTTAATACGATCAGGAACTTGATATTGCCGCCCTTGAGTAAATTGTTAGTAAAAAAATTGTTAAAAAGTCTAAATCGTTTTCCAACCATTTTCTAAATTCTGTTTTTAGCACTTCCAAATGTCCAAATAAATTCACCTTTTTATGATGATACAGTGATAAGTTATAATAAAATTTATGATTAATCTAATTCCAGTTTGAGATTGTTTTGGATAATGCCCTAAATCAATATTTTCTTAAAAAAGATTTAAAAAAAATTATTAATATTGGCACAAAGTTTTAGACATTAAAAATTTAAAATTTAATGCTGATGAAGAAATTTTTTGTTTTTATTTAAGTACTGTAAAATTTTGTTTAAACTAAATTCATTTACGAGTAAAGGAGGGGTATCGATAAGGTCTAAATTCTGCTCCAGAATAACGAAAAAAGCCAAGTTATACGATTTGATATTTTCTTTAAACTGTAATTTTTGCTCAAAATGTTACATTTTCAGTAACATTTGAACTTCAACAGATATCATTAATAGATAATCAACTTTTACTAATCCATAGCAGGTATGGTTAACTCTTCCTTTTAGAAGTGTTTTGATCGCACTTTTTACGTAACATAAACATGTTTTCATCTTGAAAACACGACTATGAATCCTGGTACACATATTTATTAGATCTTGGAACATGGTATGGTATGGTTTTCTTAAAAACTAGTCGCACTGAAGAAACGAATGCTTATTTAAAACATTATCATAAAATTTTTTTGTAAAGAACCCTGCGCATTAAGTAATGGATTTGGCTTTTGTTTAAAATTTCTTGAAACGGATTTGGTTGAGGTATAAAATCTATTATTATTATTATTTATTTATTTGACTCTAAAACTTATCAATTTACAGCTTTTAATTTAATTATACATTATATTTATAAAAAAAAAATAAACAAATTGTTACTCTAACTTCCCCTTCCTTACGCTTAATATTTTTTTAATAACTCTAGCCATATCTTTTTGCTTAAGTTCCTCTTTATAGTCCATCATTTCAATTATATTTTTACCACTTTCCAAATTAACCCTTAACTCACTCAATCCTTCACAAAATAACATCAAATGCTCCTCACTTTCACTTTCACTGCATATTGCACATATTTTATTTCCTTCTACATCCTTTGCACTGTCATAATTCCAAACTCCAAGTCTAAATCTTGCAAATTCCCTTCTTTCACTAAGCTCCAAATTATTAATATAGTGTGCTCCATCTTTATAGTGGTTTATTCTGGCGAAAAATTGCAATGATTTTTTTACTCTAATATCCGTAAACATTTTTCCGTAGGCATCATTCTCAATTTTTTCCTCTACTATTTTCATAGTTTTTTGTAGCATAGTTTCTTCATATTCTTCACTTATTTTTATGCCTAATTCCTCTAACTTTATGTCCATTTTGTCTCCCCAGCTTTTATGCTCACCGTACTGACTATTCGCTACACACGCCCTTTGGATAACTTTTTGTGGGTTAGACTTTAACTTTAAGTAGTATTTTATTTCATTTTTTAATATTTCGCACTCTAATGGTAATTTTCCCAATTCAATCAAAACAGCATTATTTACAGTAGCCGCGCTCACACCTAATATTTCTTTAAATATTTTGTTCCTAGCTTTTTCTAACTTCATTATCCCATTTTTATTGCCCCATATCTGGCATCCATAAGTTAGAATCGGCTTTATTAGAACCTCAACTATGCGTATTAAGGTGCTGGCTGACATCCATTGGTTACTATACATAAACCTCCTTATGATAAAAAGCCCTCTTTCTGCTTTCTTTACTGCTTCCTTAAAGTGCATGTCCCATTTTCCATTCCAGTTGAAATGTAGCCCTAGATATTTGAAATTATCGACTGTCTCAATTCTCCTACCATTGTATGTCCATTTTTCTGCTTGCTTCAGTTTATGCCCGTTCCTGAATACCATTATTTTTGTCTTATTTTCATTTACCACGATTTTATTTTTTTCACTATATCTGTGCAACTGATCTATAGCTCTTTGCATACCGATTGCCGTTTGTGATATTATTACCATATCATCTGCGTACATTAACACATTAATTTCGTTGTTCAACATCCAAGGTGCATGTGTATCCACCTCCTTTATGTTGTCCGGTAGGTCATTAATAAACAAGGAGAACAATGTAGCAGACATCTGGCATCCCTGCCTTAATCCCCTAGATGTCATTCCTCGTTCTGTTAAATTATTATCATTGATTTTTATACAAAAATCATAGCTCTGGTAGATAGCTTTTAATAGCTTTATCATTTCTGACGACACATTCAATTTCATTAATTTATCCCATAGAAGCTCTCTGTCAATAGAATCAAAAGCCTTTTCCATGTCAACAAAACAGCAGTACAATTTCTTCCTTTTCCTTCCCAACGTCCTTTCCACTAATTCATTTAAAATTAATAAATTGTCCAGAGTACCATAATTCTTTCTAAATCCTGCTTGTAATGGGGATATAATTTTCTCCTTTAACGCCCACTTTTGCAGTCTGTCTGCAATTATTTTTAAGAAAACTTTGCTTATAATAGGTAATAATGTTATGCCCCTATAGTTTGTAAAATTTGCCTTATCTCCTTTATTTTTGTATATATTACAGATAATGCCGGTTTTCCAATCCTGCGGTATTTGTTTGGTTTCTTTTATTATATTAAACATTTCTGTGAGAATTTCTACTATATTGCCGTCCTTTCCGGCAGCAAATTTTATAAATTCCGCTGGTATCCCATCAATACCAACTGCCTTTCCATTTTTTAAGTTATCTATGGCATCATTTACTTCTTCCCAAGTTATTTCTCTATCTAGTATTTCATAACAATTCTCGTTTATGTCTTGATTAATTTCATGCTCCTTTTCCATTTGGTTTTGTTCACGTCTTTTTCTATATAACTTTTCGTAGTATTCTAGCCATTGCTTTCCCTGGATATTCACTAGTTTTTTTATAAAATCTATTACTTTATTTTGAAAACCGTAACTTCAATCAAGGTTTATAAATTTGTTTGGTTAAAATTATCTTGAATGATTATTATCAAAATTTTTGAATTACACGAATTTTCGAAAGGTAGCTACTACCAGTTAAGAAATTTAGCAAGAAATTTAGCAAAATTTGGCCACTGAATTCGACCAGATTCATTTAAAAAGGTGATTTAAACCGAAGTAAAACAAAAAGAATTTATATGATTTTTTGGTTAACCCTAAAAAATTGATTATTATCAAAATTGGAGAAAAACATTATTTTTCTATCTACTCAAATTTTGAAAGGGCCCTTAAGAAAATTCGAAAAAATCGATAAAATTGTTATTCACAACTGATTTATGTAACAAAATTATTATATCGTATTTTAGAAAATTAAAAATGCCAACGATGGCAATTCTTATATTAAAACAAATACAATTTGTTTTTGTTAATAAATTTAGAAACGTACAATTAAATATTTTTTCGGTGGGAAAACCAGATGGCTAGTTTTGGCCAGATGTATTTGAAGTGCCGTTACCTCTTAAATTAAGGCAGAAAAAATTAATAAATAAATATGTATATTAAATACTCTAAATAATAATAATTTACATATTAATTAATTTTAAAAAGTTTTGATAAAAATATGATCTTGATATTTGAATAAATACTTCAATTAAATAAACATATTTATTTACCTACCTTCTTGATTAGAGAAAGTCTTATTTAAATTAATTGTAGGATGTTATTAAAAAGATTAAATATTCTAGTTTGGAAAATTAATTGAATAACAAGCATGTGAATGCGGCCCTTATGGTTCACATCATCAACTTTTCAGAGAATAAATAAACACGCGTCCTGGAATATAAGAAGTTCTAGGATCAACATTCGGATCTGAAAAAATAGACCGATAAAATTGTTGTAGTTGTAATAACGAGTTGATTGGGTTGAGTTTGTCAACTGTAGAGCAGATTGAGTTTGGAAGTTTTTAGCCCTTGCGTTCAATTTGGTCAATTTTTCCGTTATATTTTTTGCTAAATCCACATTCGACGCTTGCAAAGGTATTATTTAGTTATACAATTTCATAAAATTCAATATTCTTTCTGTAAATATCAGTTTTATAGAAAAAATGGTCAGGGGATAAATTATTGTTTAATTTATTTTCTACAATATAACTAATTATCAAAATTTCCAGTTTCCTAATATACATGCAGACCAACTTCCAGTTTTATTTTACTCACAAACACCCCAAATTTTAAGCAACACTTTTGACAATCATTTCAGTGCATTTTTATGTTATTTCGTAATGGTTGCCGCAAATTTGACATTGTTAACATCTTTCATTTGCACACTCAAGAAATCGTGAGCGAAGAAATTCGCCCGAATGAATGCAAACACATGCGTAGACACAGACATCAATTTAAAAGTAGTGATGATACATTGTTCTGATTATGATACGTTAAGATAAGCTGAAATTTTGGATTTGGATTTTCGGACTCATTGTAAGATGTTCGATATAGGTACTGGGAAGTTAATAATAAAACATTTGAATTCAAATTAAATAACGTAAAATTATATTTCGAAAATGAAATAAAAAAATCTTAATAATAATAAAAAATTATTGATATAACAAATATATAACAAGAAGATATAAAAATGTATATAACAATCAGAGTTTTCTTTTTTTTCGCCATTCAAAATATGGCAAAATAATTAACACATTATAAAATCGCGTTTATTACGGAAGTGTATAAAAAAAGAAAAGAACTTAAAATAAAACTACTTAAGTTCAGTCGGTAGGGAATTGATTAAATAATTAATATTATATAATATATACAAGGTACGTTTAAATATTTAAAATGTTTCGAGCAATCAATAAAAGTTCTAGAAAAAAAATTATTTTTCTAATTAAACGGTATTGAAATAAATTATGTTACCTACAATTTTTGAAACTAAATTTTTTTCTAATTTAAATATTGAATCCTCAAAACATTTTTACGTTTTTTTTTATGCTGGGAAACTCCAACTGGATGTTTGTTGATTTGTTTGTGGTGGTGGGATTAAGGATTGTTGTAGGTTTGAAACTTGTGGGGGTGTTAAAGCTTGTGATACGGCTACAGTGGCTTGTACACCTTCTTGACTATTACGTTTATATAATCTATTTGTATCTAATTGCTGACTCGCTACAACATCGACCTGAGTATTGGTAACTTGATCTTTTCGATCCCATCCATGGTCACTATGGTGGTGATCGTGATGATCAGGTGAAGGGAACCATTCAGATATCCATACTGGTTTCCATATTTTCTTCCATGCTGGTACCCAAATTTCTTTCCAATCAGGTACCCATATTTGTTTCCAGGCTTCTTTCCATTCTAATTTTTTATCTGCTACCCAAATTTGTTTTTTAGCTGGTTTCCAAATTTGTTTCCATTCTTCTTTCCATTCTAATTTCTTGTCAGATACCCAAATTTGTTTTTTCGCTGGTTTCCAAATTTGTTTCCATGCTTCTTTCCATTCTAATTTTTTGTCGGCTACCCAAATTTGTTTCTTTTCGGTTCTCCATATTTGTTTCCATGCTTCTTTCCATTCTAATTTTTTGTCTGATACCCAGATTTGTTTCTTGGCTGGTTTCCAATATTTCTTCCATACTGGTTTCCAAATTAATTTCTTTTTCCATAAATCGTGTGATGTGTATTCCCATCCATGAGCATCTTTACCATGATAATGTTCACCTGGAATTCCTACTTTCACCCATTCTGGCACCCATAATTGTTTCCAAGCTGGTACTTGAATTTCTTTCCATGCAGGTACTTGAATTTCCTTCCAAACTGGTTTGTATATCTTTTTCCAGTCTGGTACTTGAATTTCTTTCCATGCTGGTACTTGTATCTCTTTCCATACTGGTTTGTAAATCTTTTTCCAATCTGGTACTTGAATTTCCTTCCAGGCTGGCACTTTGATTTCCTTCCAGATTGGTTTGTATACTTTTTTCCAAGCAGGTACTTGGATATCTTTCCATGCTGGTACTTGAATTTCTTTCCATACTGGTTTATAGTATTTCTTCCAATCTGGTTTCCATATTTGTTTCTTTGCTGGCTTCCAGATCTTCTTCCATCCAGGTTTCCAGATAAGTTTCTTTTTCCAGTATCCTGGGTCATGGTGTTCGTGATGATGATGATCGTCTACAACATGTTCTTCATGATGTGCTGGTGTATAATCATATCCAACTCGGCTTTGCGCAGCAGGCCTAAACATAAATGAAAATATTTTAAGTTGGAGTCTCTGCATCTACAAAATGAAACTTTATTGACTTTTTTCAGAAAAATATTTGATTTCCGAAATTCTAAAAAATTGTATAAATCAACGATATTCATTGTTTTTTAAAGATATATCCCCGCTTTTCATTATGAAAAGTCTTTTTACCAAGGATAGAATTTCAGAAACTGTAGGAGGGCTACTCTTCCAGAAAGGTCAGAAAATTTCACAGTACAGCTTTCACTTTTCTTCTGTCTCTATTAACGCTAAAGTGAAACGAAGTTTAAACTCAGCTCGTTATGTTGATAAAACATTTACGTCGAGGCCGAAAATAAAACAGAGCGTATATTAAATAAAATTATGAAGAAGATAACGAAAACATATATCGTTAAATATCAATGATTTATGCAATATTTTGCTCAAACTATAATTGTTTAAAAAATAATATAATATGTTGTTACCTTTTTTGCTCAAAATTAATTATATGCGTCAAATATGTCTGACTCATAAAGATAGTCTTACCTTATGGCTTAAGCACAGTTTTGTCATATTTCAATATTGTCATACAGTTTCGAAGTCTATATATATTAAAAAATTTTGCTACAACAGTCAAATAATATTGTAGTAGAGGTCACTAAAAAATATGTGTATTAAAGTCAATATGTCTTATTATTAATTAATATTTGTTTTATAAACGTCGTGTAATGTAACACGTTTGCATGAAAATAATCTTTTCTATTTCTCTTTCTCGAATAACAATTGTCTTATGTCAATTTTCTAAAATGCCCATTATGATACTTCTATCGATTTTCCGTCTTAAAAGAATGTGTGATAAGTAATAGTTTTTTAGCCCCTCTTAATTTAGAGATGGTTGTTATAATTTTAAAATCCGTTATTTCCAATAATTATTTAACAATTATGTACCATTGTATGAGACAATAACGTTATTTTGTAAGAGAAACATGAAAATTTATTATCCAGCTAACGTGTGACTAAACACTTCCTTAAATTCGTTTGAATAATTACCAACGTTTGGTGTGGTTTTGGTTTATGTATGTAGTAGGATAAGCTATGCAAAAAAAAAGCTGAAAATAATCAATTTTATTTGATCAGTAACTTACTGTTGACTCTGTTGAATTGATAGTTGAGTATTTGGATCTAACGCTTTACCAATAACTAAACTTGCGTAGATGATTACGCCGAGGGCAATCTGAAACAAGAAAAAAAAATTTAGTTGAGTTTTCTTATAAACGCTGGACTTTATATAATTAACAAACACATATAATTAACCTTTTGTTTTGATATAAAAGATAAATTCAAAAAGAAACAAACTAATATGAAATGCAAGTCAAGTGATTCTACATAACTATCCGACTCAAAGCTTTGAAGTCTAATTCTAAAGAAAAAGCTTTTAAAATAAATAAAAATTGTATGTATGCAATTTTTATGTTATGTCATAACTCACATATTGGGTACAGTAGCAAATCAGATGTATGTACAATTAATTCATACAAAACTAAAAGCAGCTATTAAATTAATTAAAACATTTTTTAATTGACTTCTAAAATTAATACCTTAAATTTTCAGAAATAATTTTTTGTAAAGTTAGCGCTACATTTATAATGTACCAAGGCACGAAAGGAATATAGTTCCCCATCGGGTATGCCACAACACCTCTCGATTTTTTTTAAATTTTTAAAATTTTATAATTTTCTAACTGAAATTATTAACGTGGATATAAAAACTATTATGAACAATCAACAAGCAACAACACACAGTGTTTTCAAGCGGTTTTCTACCCAAGTTCTAACTGTGTTCAATGTTGCTTAACTTCGATGTTCATGTTTTCAACGGAGTGTGTATGCCACGTGGTTTTCATGGCGTTTTTTCACATGGCGCAGTTTTCACTTCTTAAATCATATTGATATCTTGTACCGTTTTGTTTTTATTTCAAGTGAAAAATGTATAAATCTAATCTGAAAATCTTTTAAATGAAATAAAACCACCTACGAACGATACTTAAATAAATTCAATAAACAATATACAGTTAATAGATCTCAAACAAACAATTCACAATTTTTTTTCATTTACACAAGTAATAAATTATTGTAACATGTCAATCTGTACATACTAATGAGTTATAATAACAACATACATACACTTTATATTAATTCATTTCATATCATATATGTTTCATTTTTTACTTTAGTAGTTTATATTTTATGAGTGAAAGTAATTGTATGATGATATACATTGGACAAACTGAACATCATCGCATCGAAAAGAAAAAAAAAGCTGGTTTGACGCACTCACATTGTCTCTGTGTACAGAAATACCTATATAAAATTTTTAAGTATTAATTTGTAGTTATGTGCTTTGATATGCATATTATTTTTAACACGCTTATATTATATATTCACTCATAGGACATGATCAGTTATATACATTTATTATTCTACCGATAACCATACTATGTATACATACTTAGAACAAGCAACAAGCGTGTTTTTTAGTTTTTTAAACTATATTCTTATTATTTTTAATTTAAAGTAGTTGTAAATTCTTTAATATGGTGTAAAATGAGCGATGATATTTCCTAAATTTTCATTGATAAACTTAACCGGCGGTCATTGATATATGCTTAATGAAATGCTTAAAACGAGATATACCTTAAAAAAGGACCAAAGTGGATTTGTTAAAAACGGATTTTGGAATTTGGATTTGATCATATAAGCACGATATATATATTGATTCAGTTATCTAAAAGGATGGGAAATACTTTGTTTATTTCTTGGATTTGGCAAAATGTATTCCTATCTAGATACCTTGGCGACGAGAAATGTGGTCAAGAATATAATGAATTCAATAACACGGATAGTGACTATGAATTTCAAATAAAACAATTGGCATAAGAATCAAGATTAGCCCAAGCTACCAGCAGTGGGAGAAAATGATGTATGCAAAACAATGGGACTGTTGAAATTTTGCTGTCTGGTATTTGTACTCCTCTGCATTCAAATTGAATGGAAATTTTAAACGGCTATCTTTGGATTTGTTTTTGAAAAATAAGAAGAGTGTTACTTTTTTGTAGATATCTTAAATTAGTTTGAGGAATTTTTAACGACATTCGACTAAAAGTAAGAAAAATTCCACTTAGGAATTTATCGCGTAAAACTGTAACAGAAAGGAAGTATTTGTCTTTCACGAGTAAAGAAATTATATTT